>NW_028281661.1:0-30000 GCF_059751285.1 Brachycentrus maculatus | reverse complement strand
CACGAACTTTTTCAGATTAATTAAATATTTAACAGGCATTCTTTAAAAAAAAATAGGGCTTAGAAAATTATGGTCTGTAAAAAGCTTCGCATTCAATGCTAATTTTTCAAGATGACACCTAGAATTTGAAAATAATATATTTTTATTTATTAACTGTCTGTGATTTAGATTATATCTTCTGATTTTAATATCTTAGGTCATAGAGTACAAATTCTTGAGTATCAAACGCTTAAAGAATAAGGTTACGGAAAAAAACCAATGATGTATGGGAAATGTGTACGTAAAGGTGTGACTTATACGAAATTACCACCCGGGGATTCTCAAGATATAGAAGAACCTATTCTTCTCAGCTCGAGACCACGAATGCATAATATGGCACTCGACCACTTAATTTATAATAACGTATTAATATGTAGAAAGTTCACATTTGTTGGTCGCGTGAGATAAATGTGTAAAATTAAACATATCGAAATGAGGAATGCGTAAAATTATTCAATCCGGAAAATAATTTGTAATTAAGAACAGCAATAAACCATAATACAATATTCTTGCCTATGTCATTTCAAAAATATAATACTAATTCATAGATAAAGCGAGACAAAACAATTTAAAATGTTATGCATGTGACATATGTACCTGAGACTCAGTGGGAGACAATATTTTTTTTGTAAAAATTTGTATGAAATGTGTAGTTTTATGAATTTTAACAAAAGCCAATTTAAACGTAAAAAATGTTTGTGTTGAGTTGGGTTGAGAAGTTGAGTATGGCAAAGAAATATATGATTAATACTATCATGCTTATACTTGAAAGCATATGAAATATCTGTCTGTTATTCTATACTAGTTTGTATAAAATTTAGTAAAACATTGATTCTTCAAATAATGTACGTGTAGGTACTGATAATATGTAGAGGTACTCGGCTGTCTAAACTCAAAACACAGTAAGGGACATTTTTTTTGTAGTATGTTTTTTTTTTGCATTTTTGGACTAAGTAGATTCTACTTAGTCCAAAAATGCAATAAAAACGTACTACAAAATAAATGTCCCCTACTGTGTTTTAAGTTTGGACAGCCGTACTATCGTCAAACTAATGTCTGACTCAAAAATCTGCAAAAAAAATATTATATGTTGTAGATTAAATAAAGTCTTAGTAGAAAGAAAATATTGGTAACTATTAATTTTTTTGCTAAACTAGCGTCACGTTATTATAAAATATCCCTAAAAATCTGTGATGCGTTTTAGGAAAAATCGTGTTTCATATTTTTGCATATGTTAATTACATTGATTAAATTTTTTTAAAATGTTTATTCGGTGCTTTGGCATTGGATTGATATTATATCGTATTATTTGTTAAATATTTTAATGTGTTTATGAATGTAATAACATTTATAATATATCATGCAAAAACCATTGGCATGTCTAAATACTTTTCATTTCTTGATCAATTTCAAATTTCACATACATACTTTTGCATTTTCGCTTTAATTTTTTGAGGGCGTCGTTACAAAAAACACCGTAGAACCCCGACTCCAAAATTCCGACAAAAAACCGTTAGATCTCAATTGCAGTTTGTCGTTTGCCTACACACAGGCGTACACTTCCCGTTTGGCGTATGTTATGCAAGTATGAAATATTCGTTGTATTTCTTATTTTACGTTCTTGAGCAGTCATAAATGAATACTGTATTAAAAACTGTTTTTTTTGTCTCTCATTGCACTCATTCAAAAATATATCCAATTTGTTTTATTGGAAATACATTTTTCAATAAGAATATGTTTTTATTTTTCCCTTTTAACTGTGAATAAGTTTCATCAAATTACAGTTTATATAATGTTG
The DNA here is from genome assembly GCF_059751285.1 of Brachycentrus maculatus. Classification (NCBI taxonomy): domain Eukaryota; kingdom Metazoa; phylum Arthropoda; class Insecta; order Trichoptera; family Brachycentridae; genus Brachycentrus; species Brachycentrus maculatus. The sequence goes on along the minus strand of NW_028281661.1, from coordinate 28,163 downwards.
TAAATATTTATTAAATTATTTATTTTGTACTTGAAGTTTAATAAATAAATAAATAAGAATTTAGTTATAAATAAATAAAGATTAGCATGATTCCTACGATTTTTTTTTAAATACGACAGCATATAATACGAGTAAATGTGTGGAGCTCCATAACTTTTACCATTCGATACTTATGTTTTAAGCATTTAAATGTCGTCATATAAAGAAGTTTTTCCAAGTTAATGTAAGTTAATAATAGTGTTATTTTTTTTCAAGTGCTATAGCTGTGCTGTAATGGTTTGAGAAAAATAAAATATAATTTTTCCCTATTTAAGTGCATTATCACGTACTAATTAAAATATTTATAAATTTGTTTTTATATTATTTTTTAGGTTGGTGATGATTTAAAAAAAAAACTAATTTTGTATTTCATTGGTCGAATGTGAAGAAAAAACCTGTAAAATTATCCTTATCATTCATTGTTCACTTTGTAATACCGCTTAAAGACACTAATACCAATAAAAATAAATAAATAGTTGCCCGTAAATATTTCACTTTAGTCTACATTTGACCTGATGATTGAATGATTAATAGTAATGTTTTTAAGTGGCATTACACAAAGTGAGCGATGAATGATAAGGAGTGTTATATTACCATACTAGAAAGTAAACAATGCTTTTAATAATAAAAAATTGAAAATTATCTTTTTTTTACCTGTTATAAGTTTGAACACTTTTTACCGATGTGTGTATATTAAAATAAAAATAAAACAAAAGGTAATCGAGTGTAATGTAATGTTAAAATTTGAATGCGACTGTTGAATTACTTTATAACAAACCAACATTTATATATTTTTTTATATACATAGATTACTCATCAATAAATATGATTTGATAATTGTAAATTCAGAAAGTCCGAGGTAATTTTAAATAAAGCCCATGTAATACGAGAAACCAAACGCCTTAAATCCAGCCGCCAGTAAAATTTTCCATATTTCACCTCCTCGCTACGTGTAAGCGAGTTCCGAGAGCAAGTATTTATGCTTTTTGTGTTCAAAAGAAAGAATTATATAATCTGTTCATTGCCCACTTGATTAACATAGCTCGTAATTTAGGCTAGCCGCGGGGCGTTACGCCATTAATAAGGCGGGTGACATTTCAACTTAAATTGTATTGGACGGTTCTAATAGGGCGAGTTATTGGGCTCACTCTTTCATCATTATCGATTCATCGGGCAACGAGTATGGGGTACGTTCGACAAAACACTTCGCGATGGCAATTTCCTTTTCTCAAACGATGATAAATTGAGTCGTGAATTTGCTTTGGCGACGATATATTGGCATGCGTGGTTTTCTTTCGCCAAAATATTTGGTCGAAACTGCCAATGTCACGTTGGGGATTCGATTACAGCTGGATGAAAAGCATTGCGTGTCATGGGAAATAAAGCATTTTTACGGAATTATTTTTAAGTGATTTTATTTTTATATTCTCAATATTATTAATATTTAAAGCATTTACTTTGTGGTTAGTCATTTTTACTTATTTATTTTTTTACAAAAATGTTAATAAAATTAGTATATAACCACTCACCGAGATTTTTACGTCTACCGGTTTCGAGACGTACCCGTCTCTTCGTCAGGACAATCACTAACACAGCATGCAAACAATACTACCCTTCACCACCATAGCACCATTTACACACTCAAAACTACACAAATTGTCTAACACATGCGATTTTTGGTCGACCCGAAGACCAACATGCACTATAGTTTTCAATACAGACATGCGTTACGAGCCGAGGTTAAACGTATATTAGAATTAGACTAGGAATCGAATCTTTTTATATACTTGTAGGATGAGAGGAGTGGGGGGGTTCGAATTGGATATTGACGAATCGTGTTTAATCGATGTCGAATCAAACAATGGACTATATGTAAAATTTATTTGGTTGTTAATTAGAGGAATATTATTTTTAAGTGCTTTCCTAATATAAAAAATCTCCATATTATTTAGTTTTAACCCTTTATTATTAGTGTTTAATATTTTTACTCCCGTGTCTTTTTTGATTTTATTTTATTTTTTTTTTTTATGCTTACATGTATTATCATTTATTATATATATATATATATATATATATATATATATATATATATATATATATATATATATATATATATATATATATATATATATATATACATATATATATATATATATAAATATATATATATATATATATATATATATATATATATATATATATATATATATATATATATATATACATACATATATCTATATATGGTGTGTATTAGTAGGAGATCATCCTGCATCACTCAGAACTGATCGCCTTGCTTTCATATATTTGACGATCAGGACAATACTGCATCAATACGATTCAGTTTCCTATGAACCATCAGGAAAGCTGAATATATGTGTAATGCATATTGAAGAAATGTAAAATATGAAATGTAAAATGTAAAATGTAAAATAATAAATATAAAAATAGTTATAATAATAATAATAATAATAATAATAATAATAATAATAACAAATCTTTGTTCCAGCTTGACTAAGTGGTGGGTGTAATACTTAGTCAGCCATATATGTTTTACAATATTTTTTTATAAAATTAAATTAAAATAATAAACAAATTAAAATAGAAATTAAAATAATGAAAAGAAACGGAAATATAAATAATGTAACAAACGAAGATTATTTTAAGCATTAGTAATTTTTGATCAACGAATTTATAATCCTATATCGTCTTACTATGGCTCCGGAGATATTCCATAATATGAGAAGAGGCCGGTCTATTTTTCGATGGCAGCCAGTGGGGATCTCAATGATGAAGTATCTTCAAATTGCTCGGAAAAAATCAGAGTACAGAATTGATAAATGATTTAGTTTGATAGATAGGCATTGACTTTTATCATTAACGATTCCAAGAACGAAAACAGTTATAATTATTATTTAATGTAGTTTATTTTGTAATATTCTATGAAAACAAAAATAAAATAGATTAGATTCATTGGAAGTTCTGTATTTTTTGTATGAATAACGCTATAATTTTTAACAAAATCGAATTGAAGTTTTAACTAACTAACTAACTAACTAACCATCACGCCGCTTCCCCGCAAGGGTAGGCAGAGAGAATCAAACGCCACACCACTCTGTCTTTGCAAACATTCTTTGCCTCTTCTACATTCATGCATCTCCTCATACATACCCGACGATTATTACGACTCCTGACCCGGCCGCTTTCAAGTATTTGACATACCTGATTGTGCCAAGTTTTCCTCGGTCGTCCTCTGCTTCTTTTTCCAACTACATTCGCCTCATAAATTTGTTTAACCGTTCTTTCTTCACTCATACGCTCCACATGTCCAAACCATCTCAACACACCTTTCTTAATTTTATCGATAATGCTTATCTCAGCCTTACATTCTTTCCTTATTTCATAATTCGAACATCTATCAAACATCGTTTTGCCACACATTCGTCTGAGGGATCGCATTTCGACTGCATTCAGTCTGCTTTCATCCTTCTTTTGCCAACTCCATGCTTCGCTTCCATACATAAGGGTTGGAACCAGAATTCCATTGTGTACTGCCAGTTAAGCTTTTGAAGTTTTACGATTCAAAATTCAAGATTATTTCTAGTACTTGGTAATTAAATATGTGTTCATGAATATTGCATTACTCAATTACATTGTAATTAAAATTAAAAAAAAAAATGTATTCAAATTTTTCAATTTGTTTTTTTGAGAAAATAATAAGAGTTACCTATTTTTTTATCCATATTTTCACAAAATATCGTCTCAAAGGCAGTAAAGTTTTCTAATACATATTTATTATATTATGTACTATATACAATCATTTTGAAGCATGAACCTTATTGAAAACAAACTGCGAAATCATCTTAGTTATAAAAAAGTGCTAAAAATGACGATATACAAACCTGATTTCATTAAACATTCAAAGGGGCAAGGACATTATTCGCAATTAGTATTGTTCTTATAAATACCTTACTTTCAAACTCTTTAGAATCAAAGAATAAATTTTTTATTAGGTGTAAATCAAGTTTTATTCATTGTACCAGTATTTTCATAAATGTCATTAAAAATTATTATTAATGTCTTCTAGAATTGCAAATAGATTTGGGACCCAAGATTTTTTTAAATCATTGTAATGGGCATATTTTGTGCGTGGTGTAATGGTTAGCGTGTTTAGCTACCGTGCGTGGGGGGAGGGGTCAAATAAATAAAAGTGATTTTTTCACTCTACTATTTATTCAATATTACCCTAGACTGGTACCTGAAGCGGAGGGCTGATCATGTGTTAACGATTAGGATAACACTGTGTTTATTGATGCAGTGCCCTATGCACCATTGGGTGAGGATTAATGTAAGAAGAAGATAATGATATAATAAAGGTGTACTATAATTGCAAACAGATCTATATCTCAATTTTTAATCTTTGTATACGTTATGTGCATATTTGGCTCTTTGTCCTATAAATTTGCCTACCACTGTTCTAAAGCGTTAAAAATATATTTTATAAAAGCCCATATTACTCACCTTTTTAACCTGCCGTTGGGAGTCGAGCGGTGACACGCTAACCGAAGAGCAGCAAATAAGCCAATAATTCTCCACTGATCCATGAAATTATAATAAGAGCTTATGGACAATCTCCAAATATATCAGGATTACATGTTACTTTGTGTCCACGTAAAGCGGCCAGCGGGCGCACAGGGTGGTTGGGACTTCTTTTATTTGTTGCTTTTTTAACATCTTTTTTTCGTGTCACAATATTTTTGCTTTTATCATTTTTTCGAAAAGCGTATATGTAAATATATCCTCGTATATCATTTGACTGTCGAATCGTGTTAAATTTTGTTAATGATTTATGAATCAACCGAAATATATTTCTATTATAAAATATATTTCTACTGTCTTAACCGTCTCTCTTTCGTACATAAACAGTTATTTTCATTTATAAGGTCTTTATCATAGAAGTTCAAATATTTAAAAATAGTAAAATGTAAGGGAGAGTATTGAATCTATAAATTTTATTTAAATCGACAGATAAATAAATACTTTTTATTTGTCATCTCCACAAATACATGATATAAAAGAGACGGTAATTTTTAGGTTTTTAAAAGGGATGCAATGTTGTAATTCATACATTAAACCTATTCATACATTGTGACTTATACATTTAATAACAATTTGTTTACATTTTTTACCTCCATGTTACACCAATAAGAGTTTTCTCACATGTCGCTCACTCCTTTCAAGAACGTCATAAATCAAAAATCGTCTATTTTTGTCGCATGTTTTCGGAATGCCCATAAAATGTACTATATCCCATCAAAAGAGGCATATTTTTAACTTAATATTTACCGACTACAGGGATGAAAGTGTTGTTTTTGCATTTAGAAGAAAAGGTGTTGTTTGATAATTTTTTTTAAAAAACTAGATATTTTTCAAATGGAGAAAAAACCTTCAGGTTTTACCTAAAAAGATCTATTGCACATTAAAAAGTTTAATAAGTGGCTTGATATTTATTTTTAATACATTTTATTATTTGTTTAAACTTTAAAAACGATCTCCTGAAAAATCAAGTTTTTTGATTTATGACATTCTTGAAAGGAATGAGCGATGTGTGAACATTCTTAAAAAATATAATATTGATAATGTGTATTTGCATTTATTTTTTATTTATTTAACTAGAATGCGAAAATAACGTCAGAAAAGTGCTATTTTTCACTTATAAAAACTAGTATTGCGTAATTATCTAGTTATTTTCTGAATAATATCTTGGATCATTTATATTTATTTTAAAATATCACAATCTCAACATCATTAATCCATTACTAAGCAAATAAGTATAAGCTTCCTGTGTTATTAAAAATTACAAATAATATAACTTTCAATAAAGAAATAGACTAGCTAAAGATATATATATTTTTTTACTAACATACATTTCACTGTAGTCACCCTGTTAATTGAACAGATATGGCAATACACATGCGCAGGGAGGCGGTCGACGATCCGATCAAATTAATCAACAGTATTCGGTAATTTGTTCGGGATGATTTGAATATTACCGTTTATTCTGTAATAAATGGTTATATGGCAATCCTAAACTGAAGTACAGATACAAATACATTATGTAAATAAGAGCGATAATCCGATGCTCGTTCTCGCGTGATTTATTCCTTATGAATAATAAAATAAGTGAAAATGGATTAATCGCTCGTAGAAGGCGTTCTGAGAATAATTTACAATGAAAAATATAAAGGTTTTTAATACACACTTCGATACTTATGGCCTACTTAACACATTTAACTAAGGAAACAACTATAATATACAGTAAAAATAAAATTGGCAGCTTGTTTTTTTGCTTGTTTAATATTTTAGTATGTCCGCCTCCGTAGTGTAATGGTCAGCACGCTCGGCTACCGTTCTGGAGGTCCCGGGTTCGATTCCCAAGGGGGGTAAAATAAATATAAGTGATTTTTTTCACTGTAATATTTATTCAAAATTACTATGGACTGGTACCTGAACCGGAGGGCTGATCGCCTTTCCTTCATGTATCAACGATCAAGATAACACTGCGTTTATATGACACAGTGCCCTATGCACCATCGGGGTGCGGATAAGGGTTTATTATTATTATTAATATTTAAGTATATATTTATTTTTATAGAACATCTCAATTTTTAAAAATGCTTGGTGAGAAAGCTTAAATGTGTTATCAAAATTGAGCGAATTATTATGAAATTATTACAGTACGAAAAAATACTAGTTTTATTTTTTAAAGTAATCTTTGTCGTTAATAACGTGAACACAAAGTAACCAGTTCTGTTCTTCAGGTGGCAGTTCAAAATTACTTACGTCCGTCATCGGGTTGTTTAAGTGTTTTTTTTAGGTCAAAGGATCTTGCATCCCTTATGTCACCGCTTATTATTATTATTGTATTACTACACTACGTAAATTATTGGAACTTCTTAGATGTTCCAAGAATTTGAGAAGTGTGGTTATCAATCATGGGTAGAATTAGTGAATGTTACACGTGTGTAAAGTGATAACTTAAATCAGTCTATGACGGCCGTAAGCCCCGTAACCCCAAACTTACATATTCTTCTTCATCCATGTTGAGATGTCAAAAAATAACGTAAAAATAGCTCCTATAATTGGAGATAATCCAGATTTGTGAATAAGTATTTGGACACACTCAAAATGTTGTAAATGTAATATCATCGGTAAATAAGTATATCTGATATGAGTATATATTAGTTAGTTAGTTAATATTTGTAATATTGCAATTTTGACCCCTAAAATTTGAGCCGATAACACATTACACGGCAAGTCCCGTCAGTCGCAACAAACGCCTGTCACACTGAGAATCGATGATCTCCGCTACAGTAGCTCCAGAGATATTCGGATCTCATGCTTGGAGAAGAAAGCTTGGCCCGCTAGGTCAAGCAAAACCTCATGCGAACCGTTTATTTATCATTCAATTTGACGTGATCCAAAAGTGATAAATGAATCACAGAAATAGAGCTGCCAAAAGCGATTCGGCTCCGGACGAGGCCAAAAAAACTCCTTTAGTGTAATGATGGTCTTCGTAATTTGTCAGGTCAGAGGTCACGGATTCTACGCTCGGCTGTACTCGGCGCTGTTTGGACTATTACCCGCACTATGGAGCTAGCACTTAACCCTCTATAAATCAATACCATCCAATGAAAGGTCCACAATTCTTACGTAAGTGATTAGAATGTCTGATATATGGAGGTGACTTCTAAAAACACACGTTAACCTATGAAAAATTGATTGCAGATGATTATTGTAAACTGAAAAAATACAAAATGTATGTTTGCCTCAATTTCAAATAATACGCACACGAATATAAGAGCGATAAAGAAGAAAAAATAACCCAAAAAGTCATTATCTGAGTAGGTGTACAGAAATTAAGATGAAAATTTTAAATGATACTACTATTCATTTAAATTTACTGTTGATAATGACGCGAAATGCACTGGTGAACGTATCACAAACAAAAGATTTTAAGATATGTTGGTATTTATCAATTAAACTTAAAATTAATATGTAAGGATAACAATAATGTGACTGCAGAAACAATAAAATTATAAATCATGAAGATAGAGTTTCAAATACGCACAAAATATCAAATTGTAAAATGAGATCAATGTTTACATTTTTGAATGATCACTACTAAATAAAACTTTTATATATATATTTCAAATACCTTTCTCAAAAACTTATTGATATCTGGAAGTTCCTCAAGTTTTAAGTCGATATATTCCGAGACAAAAAATGCCTTTGCCATGAAGAGCAAATGTTCACATTTTAAAGAATTTCTCGGAATACAAATGAGAATGTAAAAAAAATAAGTTAAGACCCCAACTAAGGAATCTAATTTTGCCCCATTTGAATACAATCAGACTGTAGCGCTTTATATCATCATTATTTACAAGATATAATTTTAGAAAATACAATTGTTTACAAAAAGCCTTCTTAGGACATCCGAAATGAAGACTCTACGACCCATTGCAGGCCTAACACTTCGCGACAGAGTAAGAAACTCAGATATAAGAAAAATCTGCGATGTTGAAGATGTTGTGCGATGAGGAAGAGAAAGAAGACGTTTCTGGAGAGATCATGTGAGAAGAGCGAGTTCGGATCGAGTGGTGAGGGTGGCAGCGGACAGCAGCATAGGCGGGATCAGATCCCCAGGAAGACCACCTAAAGAATGGAAGGATAGCTGGTCTTCCACCTCCCAGGAGCGACCCGAGAATGACAGAACCTAGTCCTAAAAGAAAAGAAGAAGAAGAAGAAGACAATTGTTTGTAATAAATTAAAAGTTTATTTATGGTCCAAGAATAGGTTAACTTTCTTCGAAGAAAACCTTCGTGTGCTATAAAGGGTTATATGGAAGTGGCGTTTAAATGATGTTATTAAGAAACTAAATCATGAAATTTTATAATAAGATGATTATGATTGCATTTAATCTTTGCAAAGTATCGCTATCGTAATAATTTTATTAAATAAACAACTATGTTTTATTACTTTTCAACGAATTATAACTTCATTAAATCCGAGTTTTTTCATCTCTATGAAATGCTACAATACTTAGTTCAAAAACAAAAGTGACATGGTAGTTATACAATTTATCATCATTTATTGAACAGTATGCTGCGAATTCCAACACCTACTTACAAAATTATTATTTTCTCGATTTAAAATATTTTTGACTGGCTGTATCCGCCTACGGATTGGTATGGCTGAGTCTGGTTAAATAAAAAAGAAAGAAAAGAGAAAGCTCACATTTCTAATGTGTTTCATCATATTTTTCACAGTGTTTGTGATGCAATCAAAACTCTGAAAATGTATGATAGAATGAAAGTGACAGTAGCTGTCAAGAAGCAAGCTGTCCGTATTAATTTTTAAGCTTGCTAAAAATTGCTGTTACGTTTAACAGATGGCGCTGCTGTCAAATGTAAAGATGACAATTTGATTGTTTCAATACTATTTTTACAATATAAGCTCCAGCAAACCAATCTTCAAATTTAAATTTACCGGATATTATTTATCAATTAGGCATTAATTTTATGGAATGACATAGTTAATTAAATATAAGAAAGAACACTTCTTTAAGACTTTTTCTTTTAGACCTCTGATGTTCTCATCAACAGGTGAAAATACAAACTGTTGGTATCTTTACCTGTTGATGAAAACATCTGTAGTTTTTGAAACTAAAAATGTTTTCTTTCATAAACTCAAGCGTGATCTTATATAAATGTTTTATTTTATATTTGATTCACCTTTTTACCGAATTACATTAATCTTTTTTTAACGCCGCGTCAATCAGGTAGTCAAGCTTTTGTTAGATAAATTAGTAAAAAAAAAATTTGATCGGTTAGTAAAAACCTACTATTTCAACATTAGCCTTCTATGTGAATATCTCAGAAAGGTCGTGAAGGTTGTAGGTTATACCTAGATATTGGAAAACTAACAAAAAGTCGATATGTGTCCATCTTTTTTTGTGGTATGATATTATTAATACCCATTGGAGTCGTGAATCAGTGTTGTAAGACATTGTTATATTCCTATTCAAGTGTTGTGGCCTATAGGTGCTATTGAGAATCCGTCCAAGGAGCAAAGGCTAGATAAAGATCTGTCAATCAGTTCTCTCAGTCGGCACTTTAAATCGCTTACATTCAACAAGCCTAATGTAATTGAGCAGGAATTATTTCACAAACCCCTGCAATGCACGGGATATCTATTCATTATATTTTTTGACCATATTTGATGACTTTACCCATATTATAATTGATTTTACCCATATTTAGTACTTTATTTCGTCAAAAAAGTCTCTTGTACCTACTCTGATCCAAAAAATGTGATACCTTTTAAAATTATGTAATTTTATATTGGGTTTGATTCGTCTAAAATCACATTTCTTATATTTTTTCTCTGACTTTGAAAAAGAGTAGATTTTTCCTAAAATATATAAATTCTCATGGACTATCCTTTTGCGACTAGTCCATATTAGCAATTTACAACTTATACAAAAGTGTAAGAGTAACAATATGCAAATGCAGGTGTTCTAGTCAACGCTATTTTTTCTTCTTTACTGCTTCTTAATAAATCCTCTTCTTGCTTTAAAATACTAGTCCAAAAGATTGCTTTTAAGTTCATATATTTAGTTGCTTTATTAGAAGTTTCAAAGTATATTTAAAGCTTTTTTTGTTATGAGAATCATAATTCCTTTCTCAAACAGCAGTGATGTCCTTTATCCTAAGTTTACGTCATCTGAATCCTATCAAACGTATTTTACTCCAAATATATGTATTCTATAATCTAGAACGATTTTTTTATTGATTATTTTGCCTTAATTTAAAAGGCGATCAAATTGACATTACCACCATGCTACCCTTGGAATATTTCATGCCGGTATGGTGTTTCATATACCAGTTTTTAGGGGATTTATAAACATAATCCACAGTCGTATATACATAAAATTTCTAGACTATAGTACCTTTTCATTTATTAAACCACGTACGGTCCCTGATCATAAGGAGTCCGCAAACTGCCTCCAGGCTCTCCTGTCGGCTGCCAGCTCCTTGAAGTCAGGTCCGCGTCAGCAGTGGACGTCCTGGGTAGCGGGAACCTGATGCCTTGTAAAAAAGGCAAGCTTGATTACGACTTTTGAGAAATATGCGAGTACTTCGTACCAATTCATACCTTATTGTTACTCTAGACAGGTGGTTAAAGAAAAAGACTTTTCACCGTGTCGTATTGTAATGATCTAGAAAATTGTGGGTTACCTAATATGGCACTCTATCCGCTACTGAATGCGATAAATTGCAAATTTTCTTTGAATATCGAATTTCAAGCATGAATTTGAACATACGAGTATGCAATAAATAATAAATTTGTGATATAGACATAATATTTTATCAAATGTGGGTATCTATCCGACAATTATTATAACGGATTAAACTTTTCGTTGTTATTGATGATTGCTATAATTTTTAAAGGATTTATTTAACACGGTCAGCGAAATTTAATGCTCGGTTGAGTAGGTGCATGTATGCTTAGGAACATCATTAATTTCACCAGTTATTGAACGGGTTGAACGTAATACAAACGTCAATTTGTTTTACTGATAGACATCTGAAATGTTTTTCACACGCCCCGTTGATTGATAACAGATTACGATAGGTTTTGTTTTAATTTTGATTAATGTCATAAATTTATTTCTCCATATATGTATATATATATATATATATATATATATATATATATATATATATATATATGTGTGTGTGTGTATATAAACATATATGTATATATATATATATATATATATATAAATATATATATACATATATATATATATATATATATATATATTTTATATATATATATATATATATATATATATATATATATATATATATATATATATATATATATATATATATATATAATATATATATATATATATATATATATATTTAAATATATATATTTTTTTATTATTGTTATTTTTTTCCATTTCTTCCATTTATTTAAGTTATTTATTCTTAAGAATGATTTTGTAAGTAAGTATTCAGGAAATCAATAAAACAGTATTTTATCACATTTCCTGATTTTTACTATACTCTCTACGACTACTATTCCGATTTACTTTGCTTTTTCATTGGCGTCATATATTTTTTTTAATCAAGCACGAATTAAGTGTTTCCATAGAAAAAATATTCTTGCTTAAATGTTACAAGTTCAATTAAAAATATAGAAATATATCTGATAAACATCATCTTACATTCGTTTAACGGAATATTCACGGGCAAATAAATCAGTGGATATATTTTTTATACGTTCAGTAAATTTATATTTCTATTGATAGAGTTGTACAGTGTTTCACCAGGAAACAAGCGTGAAAGGTGCTGCGATTTATAGCGAAGGAATATGAAATCGATTCCTACGAATGTGAGGAAGCTATCGTTCTTACACGCACTTTACGCGACGGCCGCATCTAAGACGAGTTTTATCGTGACTCCGAGAAAATTTTGCCTGGCGTAAATATTATAGCGCTCGCAAATAAGTATTCCTTCTCGGTGCATCCATTATTAGTTAAGTGATATATGACCTATAACTCAGGCAACATCACACACGGACAATGTTGTCGGTCGGCAGTATTTTATTACGATTTCTATTGCTAGGCAGTCCCGCGGTGGTAAAATAAGTTGAACGCAGTTTCTTGGCGCAGAGTTCACATTCAGGATAGTGAATGTATGACCCCGATGATGTTCGCGTTGTTTTATACCCGCTTTTGTGAACGTACTCAAAGGCTCCGTATGAAAACTAAATTATTTATGAACCTCAAAATATCCTTTTTTGCCAGGTTTAACTGCGCTTTGTTTACGCAATAAAAGTTTACTCTGGTACTACTTTTATCTTACATGAAACACACTGAGAATACGTGTAGTATTCAATTTTGTAATACCATACATCGTCTGTCTCCAAGAAAGGTAAAATAAAGGTTGCTAGTAACGCAACGCCTTTTTAATACGGATTAAAATAACAACTGTTTGATGTAGTTCTTTATTTTCTAGTATCCCCCATTTTAAAATTGTTCAGATAACTGTTATTGTATAATAGCCGTAAGAAATACAAAAATTGGATATATTTTAAGGTATTTGAATATTGTGTATTGAAGGACTTGCAAACTCACAAGTTATCAGTGTCTACGTTACAAAAGATAGTACGAGTACTGATATGTATTCCTTACTAGCCTATCCATAACTATATAATAATAATAATAAAACCCTTATCCACACCCCAATGGTGCATAGGGCACTGATTCATATGAACACAGTGTTATCTTGATTGTTTACACATGAAGGAAAGGTGATCAACCCTCCGCTTCAGGTTACCAGTCCAGGGTAATATTGAATAAATATTACAGTGAAAAAATCACTTATATTTATTTGACCCCCCTGGGAATCGAACCCGGGACCTCCAGAACGGTAGCCGAGCGTGCTGACCATTACACTACAGAGGCAGATAAAAAAAACTTTTCCTTCTCTATTTCCGTTATCATAAACCTTGTCATGCCCTGAATTCAAAGGAACGAAGTAATGACTTATGTCATCTGTATTCCTTTAAATGTATTCTACTCCTGTATATAAGAATCTGCGATGAAATTGACACTCTGTGATCTAATATGCGCCCTATATGCCGAGGTACAAAGAAGGGTGAGAATCACAAATAACGCAAAATAATTTAGTACTATTTATAATATTTTTTTGTGATAATTTTTAAGCACTGTAAAATAGTACACATACTGAGATAATGCATAATGTTCAGATTCTTTATACATATTTTATATTCCGTTAATCCAGTGCAATTTGAATGTAATGATGTACTTAATGACCTTTAAAATGCATTATTATATGTGTTTATAATGATGAATCAGCCTTTCGAAAATAATTCATTAGCAAACATTCAAAGAGAAAAGTATTTTTGAAACGATGTGTGATGATAGTAATTGTTTTGATAAATCAAGAAATAATTGTTTTTACGAAAACTTATCACCTGACGAATGGATTGTATATTTTAATAGATCTCTTTGTTAGGTTTTAAGAATGTTGAATAAGCCGTAATAATGTTTGTTGGAAACTTTTGTAATACTTGCTCGGCTTGTAAGTACAGATAAATATACATAACAATTGTAAAACATACATAATAAGAATAATAATTATTTAAGCGTTTCTTGGAAGCTTCTCTTGCTAGATGTGCTCTTATTGAATGAATATTTCTGCCGTTTGAAAGAAACAATGTTGCCAGTCGGTTCGTATGGGCCTTGGTTATGCTCGTAAAACTCATCTACGGTAAATAATTATTTATGTATTTTCTGTCCATACTCTGCAACAAATTGGAAAAAAATATACCCAGATAAAAAGGGTTACCAGAGTCGAATTTGGATAATAGATACTTCAAACAAATACAAATAATAAAAAATTAAAGGGAATTTATGCATTTTAATTTTTCATCAGCACATTCGGATAAAAATATATGCATTTTATACTAATTTTAACACTTTCTGGGATCGTAAACTAAAGATTATATTTTAATTGAAATTTTCGGAAGTGAAGTGTTTACAATATTTAATGGGAATTTTATTATATTATAAGTAATTTTATCATGAGTACCATTTTTTCTTTATACTGTGAATACTTAAATTATTTTTTTTACTTTAAAATTGTCATAAAAGATAATTATTTTCCAATGAAAATATTATCAGAGGTAGAAACCTAATCTATTTTAATATGTTTAAAAATAATTCAGAATGAATATGCATTTCAAATATATATTCGTATATTTAAAATCATCCAACGCTGATTTTTAAAAATCAATTTATTTAAAAAATAAAACAAAAGTGTCTTGAATGAACAAACCGAATATTTTTTGGAAACTTTTATGCATATAAATGGAGATAAGTAATGGAGGTTTTAATCAATTGAACAAATAAAACAGTTTATCTTAATTAATTTGAATTATGATAAGAATCCTCTTTATATTATCTTGGATAATTATTTTTAATGTATGTTATAAATAAATGTTTGTATGATTATTTTTATTTTTATTTTTTTTTAACATCTCATTAAAGATGAAGAAGAATATGGAAGTCTGGGCATTTACGGGGCTGACAACCGTCATAGGCTGGTTTAAGTGATCATTTTACACACGTGTAACATTCACCAATTCTACCCTTTATTGACAACCACACTACTCAAATTCTTGGAAGTTCTATATATATGAATCAATTTAGAAACCTTGTTCTTGAATCACTAGAACTTTTTCATCTTTAATGAGATGTTAAAAAATAATATGAAAATAACTCCTGTAATTGGAGATAATCCAGATTTTGTGAACAAGTATTTGGACACACTCAAAATGTTGTTAATAAATGTTTACATACCAATATACATTAAAATCAATAGTTCTCATTGGTGAATCCAACTCGTTACATTATATTTCAAAGTAACGCCAGTGAGCATCTGCACGCAAAATTATCGTTAAGGTAAACTTTCATAAAACTCGAGGAATAAGTTAAAAATTAAATTCATATATAATGAATATGTTGATTATTTATCTAATTAGTTATAGAGAAACCTAATGGAAGCAACGTGTAAGTATTTAACTTATTTTAAAAATCCCAACTTTATCCTTTCATACTGTTTTTATAAAGTTATGAAATGATAAATATTGTAATGATAATTATAAAGGTACATATACTCGTATACTCTGACATATATCGCTCACTCCTTTCAAGAACGTCATAAATCAAAAATCGTCAATTTTCAGCTGTGCATGTTTTCGGAATGCCCAGAAAATGTACTATATCGGTAGTATCCCGCTACAGGGTAGTAAGTGTTGTTTTTGCATTTTGAAGAAAACGTATTGTTTAATTATTTTTTTTAAATATCCTTAATATTTTTCAAATGGAAAAAAAACCTTCAGTTTTCACCTAAAAAGATCTATTGCACAGTAAAAAGTTCAATAAGTGGCTTGATATTTACTTTTAATATATTGTATTATATTTTTAAACTTAAAAAACGTTCTCCTGAAAAATCAATTTTTTGATTTATGACGTTCTTGAAAGAAGTGAGCGATATATATTCTTCTTACTCTTATCCACACCCATTGGTGCATAGGGCACTACATTGTATCATGAATGTTATTGCATGATGCAAATGTGATCAGTTCTGCGCTTCTTGTACCTGTCCAGGGTTATATTAAATAATTTTAAGAGTGAAAATCATTATTATTTATTTTGACATAACCATTACACTACGAGGATCTTAAGAAAAGTGGAGTTTGATCCTTCTTACCTGATTTGATTATTCTCTTTCTTGTTAGGAAAATTGGTTAGTAAATTAGCTATGTTAATTTTCATAAAATCAGAAGTGAATACAAATATCACAAAAAAATACTAAATAAAATATCTCATTACGGTTGGAAAACACATAACAGAACTTTATATTGGAAACCGTAAAACATAATTTAAAGTAAAAAAATGTAATGCAATAAAAATAAAATAAAAATAAAATGAAGTTAAATACTATTTTTTGACATCTCATCAAAGATGAAGAAGAATATGGAAGTCTGGGCATTTACGGTGCTTACGACCGTCATCGGCTGGTTTAAGTGATCACTTTACACACGTGTAACATTCACCAATTCTACCCATTATTGACAACCACACTACTCAAATTCTTGGAAGTTCTTTATACATGAACCAATTTAGAAACCTTGTTCTTGAATAACTAGAACTTCACTAGAGACATCTATTGGTGAGATGTAAAGAAGCTTTTTATTAAGCAGAAACTCTTATATTAGTATGTGAGGTAGAATTGGTGAATGTTACACGTGTGTAAAGTGATCACTTAAACCAGCCGATGACGGTCGTCAGCCCCGTAAATGCCCAGACTTCCATATTCTTCTTCATCTTTGATGAGATGTCAAAAAATAATAGAAAAATAACTCCTGTAATTGGAGATAATCCAGATTTTGTGAACAAGTATTTGGACACACTCAAAATGTTGTAAGTTAAATACTGATATTCCGTTACGTTTAAGAAATACCTATGATCTAAAAAAAGAAACAAATCTTAAGTGCGGGCAATAGAAACAAAATTCTAGTAACATAAATTCCCATTACCAAATTAAAATGTTAAAAACGAAAAAACAATTCCAATATATCTCTATTCACGATAAATTATTCATTTTGTTTTATGTTTCGTCTTGAAACCAAATAAATTATTTTAAAACAAGTTGAATAAATTGTTGATAAGGATTCTGACATAATTTAAAGCTGTTTGTTGGTCCATTCTCTATCTAAAATGAAATGACGAAACTGAAGATGTTATGAGTTATTTCTAAATTTTAGAATTTTAAATTTATACAACATTTATAGTTATAAATGTAAATATAAATATATATATACATATATATATATATATATATATATATATATATATTATATATATATATATATATATATATATATATATATATATATTATATATATATATATATATATATATATATATATATAATATATATATATATATATATATATATATATATATATATATATATATATATATATATATATATATATATATATATATATATATATATATATATATTATATATATATATATATATATATATATATATATATATATATATATATATATATATATATATATATATATATATATATATATATATATATATATATATATATATTATATATATATATATATATATATATATATATATATATATATATATATATATATATATATATATATATATATATACATATATATATATATATATATGTATATATATATATATATATATATATATATATATATATATATATATATTATATATATATATATATATATATATATATATATATATATATATACATATATATAAATAAATATACATATTTATAAATATATATATATATATATATATATATATATATATATATATATATATATATAAAAATAAAATAATAATAAAAACCCTTATCCGCACCAAATGGTGCATAGGGCACTGCGTCATATAAACGCAGTGTTATCTTGATCGTTTACGCGTGAAGGAAAGGTGATCAGCCCTCCGCTTCAGGTACCAGTCCAGGGTAATATTAAATAAATATTACAGTGAAAAAATCACATATATTTATTTTACCCCCCTGGGAATCGAACCCAGGACCTCCAGAACGGTAGGCGAGCGAGGCGAGCGTGCTGACCATTACACTACGGAGGCGGACAATATATATATATATATATATATATATATATATATATATATATATATATATTTATATTTATATATATATATATATATATATATATATATATATATATATATATATATATATATATATATATATATATATATATATATATATATATATATATATATATATATATATATATAAATATATATATATATATATATATATATATATATATATATATATATATATATATACATATATTAGATATTGTCCGCCTCCGTAGTGTAATGGTCAGCACGCTCGGCTACCGTTCTGGAGGTTCCGTGATTTTTTCACTGTAATATTTATTCAATATTACCCTGGACTGGTATCTGAAGCGGAGGGCTGATCACCTTTCCTTCATGTGTAAAAGATCAAGATATCACATCCTTTGTATGAAGTAGTGCCTTATGCACCATCGGGGTGCGGATAAGGGTATAAAGCAATAAATTGTTCATCTATCTTTGTCCTTTGTCAGTTTACACGTCTCACACCAATGACTGATGACAAAAAAGGAAGGACATACATGATATCGATAAATCAAATCGCCAAATTATCTCATCTGTGTTAAAATAACCTTCAACAAGCAATTATACGTTCGATAGTAACTGATATGCATCGGAAAAATTGTGAGCAATAATTATTAATAAAAAAAGACATGCAAGTGACAATTAAATTTATTGAAGTGGAGAGAATATTTAGAATAACTTAAAAGTACATCCAAGTTCAAAGATTCACACTTGAAAATGTAAAGCATTTTTGACAGTAAATAATTGATATTAAGAACCCAGTTGCCCCCCCATCGAGTACAGTTCAACCATTCTGAAAAGGCCATTTTCTGTTATTTAATTTTTCCTCCACACTCGAGTCGTATGTAATAGCTCCAATGTGATTAATGCGCATAGCCAAATTTTCTAATTTAAGCTGTTGAAAATCGAACGCCTGCACTTGACATTTTATCGAGGCGATTAATTACAAATAGATGTCATTAATTTTATTCGGGATTTCGATGTTGTTTTGATTAAAAAAAGGATTATATTAAAATTATTTAAAAAAATAATATTGGATACGAATACCGACGTTTTCTATTTTTGTATTGCCGCTACCGAATTTTGCAGCTGTGATTATATTAAATTAATTGCTTTATTTAAATACGTGCCACTAAGTAATTTTAAACTAGGAAACCATATAAATTAATTACTTTTAATGAAGTGCTTTCATCGCTAAACATTATAAAAAAACAAATTATCATTTGAAAAAAATACTATACCTAGCGCAATAAACTAATTATAGCTAGTAATATTCCGCATTTGGCTACCATACTGGAAGTCCCATGTTCGTTTCCAAGGTGTGTTAAAATAAAAATAAGTGTTCATTTCCTTTTTTATATTCTCCTTAACTTGTTTCTGAACGCAAAACCTTTACGTAATCAAGACAATTTGTTTTTTTATTAAATAATATAAGTTATTTATAATGGATATTTTGAACGATTTATGAGAGTACGTGATATTTTTTACGATTCCAAAGATCGATACTTAAATATGTATTCCATCCTTTAAAAAATCACCATCTCAACTAAACCATTACTTTCCATATAACATAAAAATAATTACATCCGTTTATTTGAAACTATATAAATAATTTTGGAGATAAAAGAGATTCAAATACATAAGAAAACAAACGAAAATTGACATAATTTTGCAAAATTTACTCATACGAATTACTACTACTACTATCATCATGCCGTTTTTCCGCAGGGGCAGGCAGAAATAATGGAACGCCACATTTTTTTTGTCCTGACATACACTCCTCGCCTCTTTCACATCCCTACATCTAGTCATAAATGCCCTCCGATTACGCAGACTTTGGACACCACCAGATTTTAGGTTCTGATTGATCTGATCGTGCCAAGTCTTTTTTGGCCGTCCTCGTCCATTATGTCGACGTAAATGCTATTATAAAAAATAAAATAAAAATGCAGCCAAATAAATAGTTACTTTGGAAAAAATGTTTATTTTTTTTTTAATTAAAAGGGTTATAATTTAGATCGTCTTATAGCTCTAAAATTTAATTTGATGTTTTAGTTAAGGGTGCCCACTGTGAAACATCCGAGAGGTGTTTCGTTTTGTAGTTTATTAGTGCCCCATTAGTGGAGTAATCCTCGCCTTAAGATAATATATGAAGGTGTTACAGATACATAAATTATTCGAAAATAATTTCTACGCCACGGACCCCCACAGCAACACTTAGAACGAAATGTTCAATCCGAAGGAAAAGAGTAAAAAAATAAGCCACATTTTATGATTTCATTATTTTAGTATGATCAGTTATTTTTTCCTTTTTACGCTGGGGTGCAACACCTTGAGTTATTGGTGCGGTGTCATTGCTTCGAGCAAAAGAACATTATTTTATTTGTCACAGAATAATGTGAAATATGGATGCGTAGAAATTATATGAAACAAAGAAATATTTCAAATGCCGACGGTCTCATTTAAAAAATACTATTATCTATAATTGATTTATTTCGAGTGACTTATTTGATGATTTATTGACCCAAAACTGATATATTTAAAACACAAAAAAAAAAATTGATTTAATTAAAATATTATTAATTTATGAAGTACGTGAAGAGACTTGATAAATGATTTTATATGAGAAAGTATTTCATAAAATTTTTGGTTGTATAATATGCATAAAGGTGTGTATAATATTATAGGTAGGTACCTACTAAAGAATACAGTTCAAATTATTTATCGTTTTACCTCCGTCTTTATTAAAATATAAATTAAAATTTTGACCAAAAGTACTCGCGGGATTGAATTTAGTATTTTTTCTGAATTTTCACTTGTTAAAAAAAATAATAAAAATAATAAGTGGGTAATTCATCATGGAAAGTTTTCTTTTAATATTGAATTTTAGTTTCATTTTTTATATCATTTGGTAGATAATTCTTTTACTGCAACAAAATTTATTCAATCTGAATAATTTTTAAAGCAGAAAATATTCAGTGAATTGAAATAAATGTATATGTACATTTATTGTATAAGTGTTATGAAAGTGAATATTTCCTGAATATTTATAAATTCCTTAATTTTTATTTTAGAGCAGGCATTATTTTTAAACAATTAACGCCTAGTTTTTTTTAACATAATAAATGTACTTTTGTATAAAAAAACATAACAAATAAAATTCTTTTCTTTCTCTGTTATAAGCGTCAAATGTCGCAAAATAGCATAAAGCTTTGTCCATTGATTCTCCAAATAACCTTTTTTGCTCACGGCGAACCATCTTTCTATCCCGTTCCTTGCCTTTTAATATTAGCAGCACAAGTAGGATAGTAGATGACTGTGGGTGAGGTAAAATAAATAATAAATAACAATCTGTGTTAGGAAATGTAATTATCTAATTTGGCGATTATTCACTCTCGACTTGTTATGATTTGTGTCCCGAGATGCGCGGGTTTCTTTCATATCGGTCGTTGAGGTTTTAGGTCGCCATACACATTCGGATATTTTACGTATCGTTCGAATACATAACTGTATAAGTATTCCTTGCATATGGTGGTTACTGTTCGTTTTTTTTTAAAAGTATTATTATGAATTACAATTCGCGTGTCTCCGCTTGTCATCGACTTCTTTGCCACGCACAAAATCGAGTGGCTTATCGTTTAACGTGTCAACGGAAATTCGTCAACGCATTATACAATACTATGAGCAGTTTTAGTGTTAATATATAATATTGGAGTTATTGGAGTCTAATATTTTCATCCAATAAAATTAGCACAATACATTAAAATATATAAAAATTAACATAAAAAAGACATAAAATGTCCATACACTTTTAATTGTGATATCTTTAAAATATTAATAAATAAAACATGTAAGGACTCTTTTAAGACAGAGATTCTAGATTCGACCTCATTCTACCATAAATTATTTAAAAATTGCAAACACAACCTGCATAATGGTTTTGAATTGAATGTTGTTTAAAAAACACAAATATCAAGAAAAGGAGTCATGTTTATACTCCACTTAACTCCGTAATTTTGTGTGCCTCCGTAGTGTAATGGTCAGCACGCTGGGCTACCGTGCTGGAGGTCCCGGGTTTGATTGCTAGGGAGGGTAAAATAGTATAAGTGATTTTTTCGCTATAATATTTATTCAATATTACCTTGGAGCGGAGGGCTGATCACCTTCCCTTCGTATGTTAAAAATCAAGATAACACTGCGTTTATATTATGCAGTGCCCTTTGCACAATTGGGTGCAGATTAGGGTTTAAAGATGAAGAAGTTACTCCGTAATTGGTCAGTCTAGTTTAAAAAAAATGAAACGTGTAAAAAAACGCACGTGTGTGGACGCTTTTATTCTTTTTATTTTTGGTTGATAAAACCAAACACCTAAATTTCACACGCTTTATAATTCGCGAAGTCGATCACTCATAATAATTATTATACACGAGCTAGTTTTATCGGTACTTTATGGCTTTGTGAATACTAAAGGGGATATTTTTCTATAAATAACTATCAAATTAAAATTAAATCGTATAGAAATAGATGGACTAAACTCAATTTTATCAAATGAAGATATTGCAGATTTTTTATGTATGGCAAGATTTTTCTTTTGAAAACAATATCAGAGGAAAAATATTTTGTTAGATTTAGATACGAGTTTTGTAAACATAAAAAAATAAATTTTAAACATTTGTTTAAAAAGAAGATATCTCCACTCATGCTGGTTTTAAAATTGATTATCAATAAATATGAGTAGAGGAAATATTAACGAAAAATATAATTTCAATATTTATCCGTAAACCTATTTAAGGTGATAAAATGCCTTAAAATTCATTTAGCATTAAGAGTAACGATCGCGTATTTTGCGCTGAATTAAACATATGGCTTACACATTTAGATTACGTAAATATAATTTTGTCAGTATTAAAAAAAATGGAGATTGGTGATATTGACTTAGTACGCGTACAATTTGTATTGTACTAAATTATTACGGCGCTGAAGTTTGAATAAATTGTAGTTTTCACACGGGTAACAGGTTTGTTTTCAACAAAATACAGTTTTATTACAGATAATTGATTTTGGAGAGAGCTTTTTATGTGTTGGCGTTTACTTGTGATATATGCAAATCATGACGTTCTCATACTCTTCTCGCGATACTTCAGCAATGTCGTCTATCCATCATGTATCATATATCCACAGTAGTATTTTGAATATTTTTGGAATACTGCCATATCTTTTAAATCTACACATACACACACACAAATATATATATAAATATATATATATATATATATATATATATATATATATATCTATATATATATATATATATATATATATATATATATATATATATATATATATATATATGTATATATATATATATATATATATATATATATATATATATATATATATATATATATATATATATATATATATATATATATATATATATATATATATATATATATATATATATATATACATATATATATATATATATATATATATATATATATATATATATATATATATATATATATATATATATATATATATATATATATATATATATATATATATATATATTTATATATATAGATATATAAATATATATATATATATATATATATATATATATATATATATATATATATATATATATATATATATATATATATATATATATATATATATATATATATATATATATATATATAAATTAAGTAATTTGTACATCATCAAAAACATTCAGGTATATTTTACAGTAATTCAGTAAATTAAAAAAAAATCAATGGATATTCTCAAATATTAAATTACAACTACTTTTTTTATGAAAATAGAAAATAGAAAGAGTATGAACTAGCTCGGGAAAATTTTTATAAAAATATCTAAGAACCAGGAATAAAATAATTTTTTTCTAGCAAATTGTTGAAACTAAATATATTTAAATTATAATTATTTTTTGACATCTCATCAAAGATGAAGAAGAATATGGAAGTCTGAGCATTTACAGGGCTGACTAATAAAGAAAAAAATATGTGTTTATGAAATAAATATTTTGAAAAAAATGTTTTATTACTATGTTATATATGTATAAAGCGCGGTACGATTTTCGCCTCTGGTTTGAGGTATATACATTTTATTAAGTCAATTGTAATGACATATTATACCTGTAATTATGGAAAGTACAGAAATGAAAAAAATATCGGTTTATATTTATAAAATTTGTTATTTTTGCTCGCAATTTGCTGTTAGTTTTATCATTTACTTTTTCACTTGTGCAGACGTACACTGTTGTATAGTGATACAATGCTATCTTCTCAACTAAGTTATTGTAGATAAGAAAACACCCTGAGTCTTGCATTTTGACTTTGAAAGATTTTCTTAAAACCCAGTGCATTGTTGAACCCGGGGCATTGAACAAGGCATATAAAAGTGTTAACAACTTTTATAAAAGGCGACAAATATAAATGAATAAAAGCTTACACCCATACTTCTACAAAGATAATACTGTTTATAACGCTTTATGTATGTGTGTGACCGAAATTAGCATACTGGATGTGCAGTCTATTATTTATTGAATATGTTACTACATTATAATATATAAACATATTCAATTTATTATTTTGCAAATAGTTTTTATTCCAACATTTAAATGTACAAATTTTTCGTTTCATCAAAGATGTCAGTAGTGAAAATTCTAGTGATTCTTGTGGATACAATATGTATTTCAAAATTGGATCATATATACATAACTTCCAAGAATTTGTATAGTATGGTTGGCAATCATGGCTAGAATTGGTGAATGTTACACGTGTGTAAAGTGATCATTTTACTAGCTTATGAGGACCAGAAGCCCCGTAAATGCCCAGACTAACATATTCGTCTTTGTTGAGATGTCAAAAAATAATATATTTTTTTTAATTTTGAGCTTTTAGTTTTAAAACACAAATATTTCTCTTTTCAATAAAAAAAAATATATAAAAAATATATACGAAATACATTAAATAACGAATGAAGCAAAGTGGAGCAAAGTAAATGGCGAAGGCAGTTAAATAAATTTAATATTTATGTTCTGAAAATAAACCTTTTCAGGGAATTGTGAAAGAAAGAGGGGAGGTGGGGGCGGTCTGAGACAGCGGTAGGGGGTCATTAGTGCCCATTAGGGAAATGGAAATCCACAGGGGGTAGACCTGACAGAGGGTTAATACCTCTGAAGTCTCCATGCACAGAGATAAATGCAATGAATTTGTTTAAAAAAGAATTTAACAGGTATTAATTCGCGATAGCATGTACCTACTTTAAACGAAAAAGATTCGGTAGATTGTCAGTGATTAGCGCGCATAAATGACTGACGGTAATATTCGGTGAATGATTTACCAATTTTTCGGTTAGAGAGAAAATAATAAACCATGATTGTGAAAATAAGAAAATTATGAATATCGGTTTTTAATTTATTTTAAGGAAAATGGGCATAGAAAAAAAATATGGCAGTTCCTTGGAAAAGTTTTTTTTTTACATTTGGAGATCTCAACTTAGGTGAAAAATATAAAACTCTGAGTACAAAACGCACGATCTGTCATAGGTTGATTTAAGTAGTGAAATAACTTAGATTTTAAACAAGTGTTTGGCCACGCAATAAAAATTATTTCCCAATGTTTTGTTAAACTAAACACTTTCTGTGGAATGCACACAAAATGCAGGAAAAAACTTATAACTGCTAACTCTAAAAAATCGTTTTAATCTAAATTATATAAGATCTCTTAGCATGTCTCGTGGCAAGGAAATCTAAGTCTTACTGGAATGGGAAAAATTAAACAAAATTTAATTTTTATAAAACTCACGTTTACGCAGGCTATCAATGAAAATGCAAAAATATATTTGATAATTGAAAAAGCACGAGATTGCATAAGTAAAAATAACAAACAATACACAAAATAGTAAAGAATATCACATTTTTAACTCTTTTTAAACATACTTCATTTCTTTACAACATTTTGAGTGTGTCCAAATACTTGTTCACAAAAGCTGGATTATCTCCAATTACAGGAGTTATTTTCATATTATTTTTAAACATCTAATAATAATATATTTTATTTTAATATAAGAATTTCTGCTTAATAAAAAGCTTCTTAACGTCTCACCAATAGATGTCTCTAGTGAAGTTCTAGTGATTCAAGAACAAGGTTTCTAAATTGGTTCATATATATAGAACTTCCAAGAATTTGAATAGTGTGGTTGTCAAAAATGGGTAGAATAAGTGAATGTTACACGTGTGTAAAGTGATCACTTAAACCAGCCTATGACGGTCGTCAGCCCCGTAAATGCCCAGGCTTCTATATTCTTCTTCATCTTTGATGAGATGTTAAAAAATAATACTCATTTCTTGTAAAATATCGTTTTTATAAATTAATAACGACGTTTTGTTTTATTTTATTAAATTAATACCATTTTAGTTGTACTATAATCATAAATCTTTGAAAATATTAAGCTGGAGACGTGCATTCGAAGTAAATAAAATTAAACTATTTTTTGTGATATTGTTTTATCGAATCATCATATGGTACATGAAGGTTACGATTGATCAGTGTTGTCTACAGTACACAATGATAAATTGGTATATCGATACACACATTATTGAAAAGCCTTTATCATTAATAATTTACAAAGTCATGAGGTTATTCAAAAGGTGTTATGAATTTTGCTAGATATGTTAAAAGAGACATCTCGCACTTTCATAAATGTATGCTAAAAAATAAGTGCCACAATTATTTATATAACTGTTTTGTATGATGAGATGGCCAAATAATTTAAAATCATAATATGAAATTAGGATTTAATATTAGTATTCTAAAGATTAATTATTACAGTTCCGTTTAGCGTCGTTAATATGTCTTAAAATGTACATGTATTGAAAAAGAAAAACAATATAATTTATCAAAATTAAAGAGAAACAAAGATATATTTTGCAACGTTATGATGCCATATAGTATTTTTTTTTCTCTTTGTATCATGTCAAGTCCCCCTGATCTCGACTGTCACTTGAGAGTAATTGTCCATTTAAAAAAACTTTATAAAATTAATTAACTTTGTTTTTAGCACTTTTTTTACTAATACAATTTAACCTACCGGTTTCGACAAGAACCTTGCTATCATCAGGGTTTATTTTAATTCAAAAACATTAAAAACGTTGAAATATAAAAATGAGCATGCATTGATTAAAAAATAACTTCAAATCTTGACTAGGTGAAACTTTTTTCCTTCAATTATTTCTGTTGAAAAGAAATGTCGTGCAGCAAAATATTGTACGTGCGCGAGAGTTCTAAAGCCTCATCGAATCATGATTTTCTGATGAAGTAGTCTGGAAATACGTAATGACGTCAGCGAATGCACTTGATTTATAAGTGAGATACGATTTTTGTTCTTTACACCGGTGCCCCAGTCCGCGTCCGTGCACATTTATTACATCAATTATGGCGATGCATTTATGTAGGAAGTATTTCTATATAATATATTAGTTTATTATTGATCATATATGATGTCAGCAATTAGGTAGGCATATTGATTTATGAGGCACATACTGAAATACCAAGGCACTTATGACACGAAACAGGAAAAACGTGCATTTTTATAACGATCTAGCAGATTTTTATAATCAAACTTGTCAGCAAAAAATAATTTGCGGTTGGAAGAATTAAGACTGTTATCATAAGAAAGTCCAAGGAATTGGCAGGCGTTGAATCAGGGGGTCATTAAGCTCCGATA
>NW_028281659.1:95000-180853 GCF_059751285.1 Brachycentrus maculatus | reverse complement strand
TAACCTGATATTTGGCTGGTTGAAGTGATCGCTTTGTAGACTTGTGTAATGGTCATCATTCTTCCCATTATTGAATATCCAATGGTGAATGTCTATAAAGTGATCACTTAAGTCAACCAAATGCCAGGTTCTAAACCCTGGGATGCTCATATTTCTATCTCCGTTCATATAAAAAAAAAACACTCATATACCGATCCGTAGGTTGAATTATTCTGTGTCTGACAGAATAAATAACAATAAATTGTGCTATATGTATTATTACATTGCAGATGATTGAGTTTATTGTGTTTTTATTGCAAAAAAAATACAACGAAAAATTATGATTTACTATTAATTTAGGAAAAGTTATTAATAGTCTGTGAAATAATGTTAATGAAACCTTTTCGTTTCAAAGCCATCATCTTTTTCATTTCCTGCGCTAAAAAACTGTCATATTTTTTTATTTAAAAAATTCTCTTTAAAACCATTTTTACAATTCCCATTTTAATTTTAATTAAGCAAAGATACCCTAATAATAAAATCACTCCAAATAAAATAAAAGTCTCCCTTTTTATTAATGAAACCGAGAATTAGTTGATTTTTAACATCGCAATTATACCTTAAGTAATATTTTCATTTCCTTCCACCGGAAGTTCCGCCTGAAAGAGGTCTGTGCCGTTATTAAATTCGCAAGCTACAGCCTCTACTTTCCCGTCTTTTTTTAAACCAAGCGCTCTACTTTCGGTCATACTTTTGGAATTTCTTTTTACCGGAACATTACGGAAATGGAACCCATAGAATCGATGTATAAACACATATATGAGTGTGTACGTTATTTTTATAATATATTTTTTAACACATTTCAAACATAAGTCAGAGTTATACAATAATATTCCCGATTAGTAATTTCTATTACTCGTTTTAGGACAAAGATTAAAATTAACAAAAGTAAAACACATAGAAGAAAGTAACAAATAAAAAAAGAGGGTAAAATAATAAAATAAAATAAAGCAATAAAAGGTGATGTGACGTAGTTGGGTAGACGCTTGAATGCGAAACTGGCATCGTGGGTTCGATTCCCGACAATTGCAAAATGAATTCAAGATATATTTTTTTTCAATTGGTCGGGTGTTTGTGATGTATTTTTCACATTTTCCTTCCCTATCTTCACTATCTTACCTTCAAACACGTCTCTAATATAGAAGTTTTGCGGGTTATTCCTTAAATATTGAAATTTAATAAAATGTTAAAAAAATTAAATGAGCATATAAAAAATATAAGGTTAGAAGCATGTTTAAAGGAAACAAATGAGAAAAAATAACTGATCACCAACACAAATCATTCCATAGAGTATTTTTCAGTTCATTCATTTTGGATCCCTGACTGGGTTCTATTTTATATAAGGCGATGGTTAATTTAGGTATGGGAATATATTGTATGGACCTTACTCCAAAACTTGTTGTGTTTATCGGCTACATATATATTAATATATTCTCGTGTATTTTTATGATGAATTTCTCGGTTAAAAATCGTTTTGGTGTTGCTGTGAGTTGTTTTAAACATTATTTTAAGCATTGTGTTTGTAATCTCATATATTCGGAGAATGCTGTTTCACGAGGTTTTTCTTTTAATTATGTACCCCACGTTAACCCTTTTCGAAACTAAAGCTTGATTGACATTGAAATTTTGATCTCAGCAAACACTCACCAAAAGATTTACATCTTCACCGTTTAACAATTAACAAACCTTATCAATCTTGTACATTCAGGACAAAAATCATCGGAAAGTTCCTTTATTCCTTCATGTAAATAATAAGTACATTGGGTTTTTTGAGGATGCTGTAATACTAAAATCATTTTTTTAATTAATTCTTATTTATAGTAATTTCAATTTATGAATTTTATGAAATTTTCACCTACAGTTTGAATTAATTTTTCATTATACTTTAAGTACAAATAATACTTTTAAAATGTTTGGACTTAAAATGCTTTTAAATTTATATTGAATAAATTTTTGATAATTTCATCACGCTTTTTGCTACTAACCTTAATATTTATTTTATTGTATGTTATTTCAAATTTGCTATTGTGTAAGTAATCCATTTTATTTCGAAAATATACCTTTAAAATACTTATTCACCTTTTACAAACAAATATGAAAACGGTATAATACTCACAGAAAAAAATGTTCAGGAACTGCATAAAAAAGCACATGTAAGCGAAATCAATTCAACGATTACATTTTTCTTTAATTTTTTTTTCTTCACATACATACATTAAGCTTGAAGCTGACATGCATACATTTACCAATATATTTTACATACAAAATACTAGCATCGGCATACACAACCCCCACCATACAATTTACCCCGCATAAAGTCGTATGTGTGAATTACCTTCATACATAATATGTATGAGACCCGGCATTCTGTGACCTCGAGAATTTCTTTTGAAACCTAAGCCATAAAAACTTCTGAATACATACTTAATACGAAAGGCCATTTTTTGTAAAACGACTCACTGTAACATTTTGTATTTTATTCATCATAATTTAGAACGACTTTTTTAGATACGAAATTATAATATTTAAATGCTTGATTAAAATAATGTGTTTTTAGAACATAATTTTTTTTAAAATGGTATCATGTGAATAATGGTTTTTATTCATTGTATATTTTTAAGAATCTTTTTTACCCTACCAGATTCCATTGCTGCATAGATCGCTGTATTAAATCGAAGGGGTGATTTCTTGATCGTCAATTATATGTATGAGTAGGGAAATTGATTAATCTTGCGCTTTTGTTTTTTTTTTATTTATTATACATAATACATTTAAGCTGAAATGAAGTATAAAGTAAAACTAAGATTGCAAGATATTTATTTGTATTTTTTTTAAATTACACCGTGCATGGTACTTTATGGAAAAAGAAAAAGAATAAAGGAAACACAGTTTACACACTTTTATATAAAAATATAATTTTTTCAAACCTTATTTACATTATATGTAAGGGAAATGTGTAATAAAACATTTCATTATATAAAAGAATGGTGTTCTATCCATAAAATAGTGTGCAACAGAGAAAAATCAAGATAGCGACGCTACGTCAGTTTTAAGAATGACTTGATGAACTTAATCGTCATTTCTTTATTCGGTAGATCAAGACGAGTCTTTTGAGTCTGAAAACAAGTAACTTAAGAATTTAAGTAAAATTTGTAAAATATTGAGTGACCAAAAAAGTAAAAACAAGCTTATCTGAAAAACAGCTTTTTTACCAAAATGAAAGCGTTATTTGTTGAACCTAATAGCAAAACACGCATTAAAAATATAAATCATGGACCTTGACTACATTCTTTTAAGATTTTATTTATTTTAATTAGCATTGTTATTTCAAAGATTTTTAAAATTTTCTTTAATCATAAAAGTTAACATTTTAGAAATGTGTCCTTTTATTTGTTTAAAATTCCATTTAACCTAGACTGAGCTTTAGCAATGCGTGACCGGGTAAAGCTAGTATATAATATTTTATTATATTAGAAAATCGAGAGAAGGAAAAAGGCGTCAATAGGTGAATATTTCCGTTACATAAAATATCCTCATAGCAGGTACGGTTGGTCCTCGAAGTCCGAACGTTCTAATATGATATAGGAAAATGAAAAAATCTCAAAATCACTGGAGTGAATCCTCTCGAGGAAAATACAATGAAAACCCGAATCGTGTTCAACTAACGCACGAACTTTTTCGATTTAGTTTGCGCTCAAGGGACAACATTATCGGTCGTATACTTACATATATATTATGTATTATGTAATACTCGAATATTATTTTAGTAGAAAAGTCATGTACAGAATACTATTACACGAATTTCTACTCTAGTATAAAAATGTGGGTTATGTTTTAAAAATGGAGTTGGTACATTTGTGACTTTTTTATAACAATATCGTTCAATTAATATTGATCAAAAGTGAAAATTAAAAGTATTATAAAAGATGTGGTAAAGAAATTATTTATTAAATGCTTAATATTTTATTTAAAAAATTTAATGGTAAAAAAAAAATAAAAAAACAAAAGATTTTTTTGAAATAATCTGTATTATTCAGAGGTTTTTGATTTTTTTTTCACGCAGACTGTGTTATTTAACCAACTTACTAACAAACTAACCATAACGCCGCTTCTCCACAGAGGCAGAGAGAATCGAACGCCACACCACTCTGTCTTTGCAAACATCATTTGCCTCTTCCACATTCATGCATCTCCTCAAACATATTATTTATTTACATTTTCAATGTCGATTATAATTCTACTTTCCGATTGACTACAATGTATCCTCACTGGGTTTTTTCGTGACGATGTCATATTATTACAATTGACGTTTAATGAGTATTTATAAATTTTAAGTATGTCACGAGTCATGCAATAATGAATGACATGGTAGAATGATACGATCTATTTCAAAACTACACACATCCGTTATCCAATTGTTTATAGCTCTATTATACACTTTTTATTTTTTTATTTCCCTTTCGGATAGTAAAAACAGACCAAACAAATATATTTCTTAAATTCTCGTATTTTATCTCGATATTTAATAATAAAAAAAATTGATAATGTATTTTGTTAAAACAAAAGTGTACTTACTAAGTGTATTTTCCAAACAAATTATTTATTAATATTTCAAGCTAGGTACTATAACAGATTGTTCGAGGGATGCTTAACCATTTTTTTTTTATTCACCCCGTAACCTTTAGAACAACTTTGTAGCATCCATCATCTTCAAATTTAATATGGTGGTAAATGTTGGATAATTATTTTTAGATATTAAATATAAGGTTTTTGAGCAATGTTTAAAATAAACGAAATAAAGTTTAGGTACATAGGTAAATATATATATATATATATACACATATATATATATATATATATATATATATATAT
Source organism: Brachycentrus maculatus (assembly GCF_059751285.1). Taxonomy (NCBI): domain Eukaryota; kingdom Metazoa; phylum Arthropoda; class Insecta; order Trichoptera; family Brachycentridae; genus Brachycentrus; species Brachycentrus maculatus. The sequence goes on along the minus strand of NW_028281659.1, from coordinate 175,942 downwards.
ATATATATATATATATATATATATATATATATATATATATATATATATATATATATATATATATATATATATATATATATATATATATATATATATATATATATATATATATATATATATATATATATATATATATATATATATATATATATATATATATATATATATATATATATATATATATATATATATATTTATATATATATATTTATATATATATTTATATATATATATATATATATATATATATATATATATATATATATATATATATAGATGTATATATATATAGTATATATATATATATACATTTATATATATATATATATATATATATATATATACATTTATATATATATATATATATATATATATATATATATATATATATATATATATATATATATATATATATATATACATTTATATATATATATATATATATATATATATATATATATATATATATACTTATATATATACCGTATAAATCTTTTATTGGTTTTCAATGTCGTATTTTTTTTAAATATTGAAATGCGTTCTCTCAGATATAACGCGGCATAACGTTGTATGATACATATTCGAATGGTGATAGAATACAAAGCTGATATAAGATCAATAAAATTCAGAAAAGTGTGTTGAGGTGGTGTGGGCATGTTAATTGAATCAGTGAAAAATAAGTAGTTAAACAAATTTATGAAGTTGGCTTCTATAACCTACCAAATTCATAATATTTATGAATTTGGTAGGTTATAGAAGCAGAGGAAGATCGAATAAAACTTGGCATGATTAAGTATTTTAAATGATTCGAAAGTGGTCAGGTCAGGTATCGGAATAATCGGCGGGTATGTATGAGAAGATGTAAGAATGTGAAGAGGCAAAGATTATGTGCAAAGACAGATTGGTGTGGTGTTATATCGTCTCTGCATACCCCTGTGGGGAAGTGATATAAAGGTAAGTCAGTGATTAGTTTTTGGATATTTTTAATTAATGAAAAAATTACAATATCGAAAAAGTTTTCATCATTTATCTTTTAGACCATATCGATATCTAGAAGACGACAAAAAATGCAAATTATTTTTATCAGAAGTTGAGTTATTCCATGAAATTTTACAGCAAAACTTTACGTACTTATCAGAGTTCATAAGCAAAAGATGTCGAGACGAGGGGCTATCGCTTTTGGTAAAAGTTTATACCAAAGCATTGTATTACTACTCTCAAGGCATCGGTTTAGATAAATGGAAAAATGTACAAACTTGTTAAAGTTCGAATTTCCTTGGAGCGTATAAACCGTAAAAATGCAAAAACCAAAGTCCTGCCCCGAGTTAACCTTTTTGTCAAAGTCCAATTCTCGAGATGCTAGGCTGCCGACGAATTTGAAGCTCCGCTGCTACGCCTCTACAAAAGCTAGCTTTATTATTTGAATTACGAATGAAGATGAAAACTTTTATTGCCTTCGCAGATTTTTACATTTAATTTAAATTAACGCCCATGCTTACTCTTTTTGTACTAGAAATGGACTACATGGATGTTAAAAAAATGTTTTTTTTTAAATACACTTCATAATGATAAATAACAACTTTCATTAATTGATTCGGCAGTCACTTTGTGGTAAACACCGTATACGGTATTTGAAAATGATGCGGAATGCATCGAAACACGTGTCACAGTAGAGTTTAAGAAAAAGTGGTATTTACTTAGTATAACATTAATTTAAAAAAAAAAGTTTTAAACAATTAGAAACGCTGGAACTCAGTGTGAAAAAAGATTTTTAAAACTGAAAATAAGATATGTTTAAATTTTGTTTTGTAGTTACTCAATGAAAGAATGTTTCTGCCAGTGTCAAGTCTAATTTATTTACAAATAAAATAGATATTAAAATATTTATTAAAAAAATATGTTTTTTTAATAATAATTTTGTTTAATCATTTTAGAGATTTTGACAGCAATTCTAGAATAAGGTTCTAAAGAAGGGTGGGGAGTTGAACTCCTGTCTCTATTAAAATATAAATATTATGTGGTATGTAAAAAAAAACAATTTAAATCCTGATCGTTAATCCTGGAATGCTGACTTTCATATTCATTCATATAAAAAAAAAACAAAGATGTTTCATCTTAAATTTAGACGATTTTTACCATAATAACGGTTTGAGCACTATTACATTACGACAATTTCATCAGATAAGTCTAAGGATTCGCATTGGTATTTTTATTTTTTACCAAATACGACTTGATATCGGTTGGTTCAAGTGATTACATTTTTGGGTCGTATCCTAAGTAAAGTTTAACGAGAATCTCTTGGGAATAAATCCTGTATGATTATGTGTACAAAGAATTGAATAATTTATTTTTTTTATATTTAGTTCAGTAAAAATATGTTCATTTTAATTTAATGTAACCATACTTGAATGAGAATATAAATAAAGAGTTCACGCATTCGTGGAAGCATGGGCGTAACAGACATAGGACACAGGAAGGTAGAAGAATGACAATTGAGATGGTATGGGCATATAAAACGTAGAGAACCCGAACATGTCGTAAACCAGGCAATAGCAATCGTTCTTCCTCGAAAAATATCTAGAGGATGACCAAAAAAATCATGGATGCTGCAAAGAGAGAACATGGTTCGAAGACATGGCCTAGGTGATGTTGTCCATGACAGATAGACCTACAACCTGAGGACGAGGAAAGCTGACCCCAGCAGTCTACTAAGACTTCAAGTTGGGATGTAGCCAGGAAGCGGAAAAATATACTTTAATAAGAATCATTTGGGGTAAATCCTATATGAGTATGTGTACAATCATTTGAATAAAATATTGTTTTCCTATATTTGTTATACTAAAAATGTATTTATTTTAATTTAATATAACCATTTGAATATATGTATTATAAAAAGGTCTCATTTTATGAGTCATATATAACCGACCCAAATTAAGGTAACAGGCCGGACATAATTTCTTAAGGGCTCCGACCGGACCTCGAAGGTGTGAAAAATACATTTGCAGTGGTATTTCTTTATAACGCGTGTATTATTCAGGGGGTTCTGGCAAGGGTTGTATCTTTGTGCCGAGTTGTGAAATTAATGGCCCGATAGTTTCTGCACGATAAAATCTCAGTAAATTCTTCGGCAGGAATAGATTAGATGTAATTGTTGCGACGGCACGCAATAAACATAAGAAATCGCCGAAAAAACGGTACGCGCCTTATTTATAGCTGTCTTAGGGGCTTTTATTGCATCTCAAACTAGCAATCGATCGGGGGACTTACAACTTAATTAATTCGCTTTGCCCAATATCAGGAAAGTAACCCTATTTCTTGGCTGATATCGTGACCTAGTAGATACCATTCCGATTTCTCAATATAACATTATTTGGACTCTTTTGAGTTCAATCTAACGATAAGATTTTTTTGTATGAAATGAATAAAATTATCAAAATACTAAAACGTGTTTATTTTCGGTGTGAAATATAATATCCAGATTTTTTATCGTAAAATTTCAAATGTTTTACTCAAAGAAGTAAAAACAGAGTCCTAATTCCAACTCTAATATATGGAAGTATAACATGGAGTTGGCAAAAGATGGATGAAAGGAGACTGAATGCAGTAGAAATGCGTATTCTCAGACGAATGTGTGGCGAATTGATGTATGATAAATGTTTGAAGAAAGAGTGCAAGACTGAGATGAGCATCGATAAAATTGAGAATGGTGCGTTCAGATGCTTTAGTCATGTTAATTGAATAAGTGAGTAAAGAATAGTAAAAAAAAATACTGTGTTTAATAATAGAAGTAGAGAGAGACCGAGGAAAATTGGGCATGATCAATTATTACAAAAAACTTGAAAGTGGTCAGGTCAGGAGTTGGAATAATCGGTGAATATGTACAAGTATGAGGAGATGCATGAGTGTGGAAAAGTGACAGGTCGTAAGTCCAGTAAATGGTATGCATCCATATTATCATATCAATCAAGTTTTAATCTCTGTTGAGACAATAAAAATCTTTGTACAGTTATAAGCAAAGATAATATGTATTCATAAAAATAGAACCTTAAGATAATAATAAAACCTTTCTTAAAATATATTCAAAAATATTTTGAGGAATATGTAAAAAGGAAGAAAAAAACTTTTTTTTATATTTTTTCACATAAGAATACTTATCTAAATTGCTGGTAAAATTTATTGCACAGTAAATTCAATTCAATGGCAAAAAGCTAACCAAAACGAATTTCAAATCCTCTTATTCTCATCGATTGTTATTCATAGGCTACGGAAATGTATTTTATCGCCTCAAAGTGTAAACAATTGTGATTTCACAGAACCTTTAACAAGTTCCCAGAGACAATAAACCTAAGAACAGTTCCTTAAATGTGACTCACTTCCGATCATGGCGGTACTAACATCGGTTTCGAGAGAGGCGAAGGGCCCGGGCAACTTTATCTGGAAGCTTCGAATCGAAAGCTCGCTTCTCGCAATGTCTTACAACCCGCAAGGCCTAGTCTGGCCATTGAAAAGTTTGAAAAGTGACATAAGACGGAGTGGAAACGGCCCAGTAGCCACGCAACTTCTCTCCATTACCCTACTTTCTTCTTTCTTCTTCTTTGTATGCTCCTTTCCCCTGCTCTTCTCATTTAAAAGACTCATTTTGTAACGTACAAAGAAAAATATTTATCATATCGCGCAGAAAGTTTTCAACAATACCACTTTTCGCTCGGGCTTGCGCTAGCGTTGAGAGACTTGTCAAAGTTGAAATGTTACATTTTTATAAAAAAAGTTTCAAGTAATTTATTACGCGTTATTTTGGGAGATTTTTAAACAACATGACCATGTTTCCTGAAATAACGTCTTTCGTCCTTGTGCGTAAATTACTTATGTTTAATAAGTCATATTTTTATTAAATTATTAATCCTTTATAAACAGCAGCCGCGCACCATCAACATTTTTCATCATCGAAAGTTTGTCGGAAAATCAAAGTTCAATCCTTTACCAGAAGCAATGTGTGTTTTTTTTTACATTTCAACGTAGATGAAGAAGGATATGAAAATCTGGGTATATACAGGGCTTACTACCATCCATCATACGAAGCAATTTATTTTAGCAGAGACCCTTATTTTAAATGTATGCAAGATCCTTCTTGAATGTTCTTACCTAATGAAGACGCCTGAAAACATTATTTAATTTTTTATTCAAGCTATATGGATATATAATATAAGTATATATAATGATCACTTTAAACAACCTCCGAGTGGTCGTTAGCCCAGTTAATACCCTTTTTTTCATCTATGCTGAGTTGTCAAAATGTAAAAATATCAAAATGTAAAAATATCAAATAAAAAAAAAATATTTTTACATTTTGATATTTTAACATTTTGACATAACGTTATTTAAACAAACCTTTAAGTTAAAACATAAGTTTTACCTTGATTTTTATTATTAAAAACAATAAATATAAAATATTGAAAAAAAAATTCTTAGAAGCCAAAAAAATTGTAGTTATAAACGAAACCTTAAAAAACACTAAACACCAATTAATATTCCATGTTTCGAAATTCCTTAAATTAGGTCTTTGAAGTCTCTAAAAAGAAAGGCTCTCTTATAGTTTCACAAAGAGAAGGTAATTCCTTTAGTGAAACTTTCCGAAGTTATTATTACATTCGGTTGAACGAAAAAATGAGGAGAGAAAGGCTGCCTTATTTAAAGGGAAAGCGGTCCACGGTTTTTGATATGGTCAGCGATATGCGCGGATGCCCGTGACGGTTCGTATAAAGTAAGGGCAAACGATCACGTATGCTAGGCCGCAAAGGGTCAAAGTGGACGGCCATGTAACTCCCTCCCAGGAGCTCGATTCTGGCACTTAACACATTAGAGTCCGTCACGATTCACGCACTCCTAGTTTTGTCCTTCTTGGGGGAGGAATTCTTAGAAATCCCCTTTATTTTAGTACATACCAACCCTAATCGTAAAGGTTTTAGTAATTTCACACCAAGCGGTTCAACGTCTGTAGGGTTAATGAAAATTTTATCATGGAGTACAAAGGTAAACTCTATTACATTTAGAGATCTCTGCATTCATCAAAATGTAAATAATTTTTTTTATTAAACTTTTTGACAAAATTTATGTACATTGGCATGCTTATAATATATTCTTCTTCTTCTTGGTGTAGGTCTTGTGGCCTGTTTTTAAACAGGATTAGCTTCGTGCGCAGGTGATTTCCAGCTATCAATCTATCTCTTTAATGGTCTGCTCTAGAGTCGTAATATGTTTTTTTTGTATTCATATATTTTTATTGACATACATAATAAATATTTCGAAGTTGTGAGAATGTAGAGCTACCAGGATCTTGTTGATTTAGAATTGCCAAATAATCCACAAAAACGACTTGTTTTAGGTTCAATATCTTCACAAACTTTTTGTTTGCACTGTACTAATGAGTACTTTGTTAAATAATGAATTTGTATTGAAAATTTAATAAAAAATATGTCGAAGATGTAAATTAAAAAACAAATAATGAGATAAATTTATGATTTTTTGTTAAAATAAATACCACGCCCAGATAATGAATATTTGTTTATAAATTCGTATTTTATAAAAGGAATTATGTTTTCTTTAAAATAGTAAAAATGGAGTTCAACAAAATTCATATTAAGAAAGTAATATTTTTATATGCTTCGCAGAGTAAGAAAATATATTTATACGGAATTTTCAGAATTTGAGGGTGAACGGGTTGAATTGGAATATAGTATTTGAATATCAGATTTCTTGGCAGTAGTTTTGAATACTTGAGAACGTAAATTATATCATCGTATTCTAGTCCGTACATATATTTTATAAGGTAAAATGTCTGGCACGTGCGAGTATATGGATATTCACATGTTTCATCCCTATATATCAAGTCCACATGTAGCGATTTTTATCAAATAACTCCGTTCTTGTGCATCCGTTTTCACATGTGTCCAGCTCAACCTATTTGTAACTCTCTAGAGATTAATAACGCTCTTATATTAAACATTTAAAAAATGAAACAAAATCTTTTTGTTGTAATGACTTTCTAGTTCAACAGATAGGTTTAAATACATACTAAGACGATTTTTTATAAATTCATTAACCAAATTTCGATCTTTTTCTGCCAGTTTTGGAGAGTGTTTATAAGAACCAAATTCAAAAAATATTTTAATAATTGTTTGGGCCCCAAACCTGGAACATTTATTTTTTTTTAGATAGGGGTAACCCTTCTAAATTCATTCCAATTATTTGTGGCCGCTCAGTTTAACTCAAGTCTTGGCATATTAATATAAAATAATGATGGTTCAAACGAAAAGGATAAAAAAAAACGCAATTTTTAACTGATTATACCATAATAACTGGAGAGCAACGTTTCGAATATAAAATAAACCTTTAAAAATAGTAAATATATTGTTTTTAAATAAATCACGCCCCTAATTGTCGTAGGTCGGGATGGCAGGTAGTATAAGTAGTAGGTAAAATCCATCATAATACAATACAATCCGAAAGAATTACAAGAATTTCAAGAATCACAGTATTCAATGACATAGACCAATTCTGTAGGGGGTAGCTAATACATATGGCCAGGACTGTATGTCCAAAATGATATAAGTGCCATTCTTTTTACCGCCATTCTCATTTACCATTTAAGAAAATGTTTATAATTTACATTTGAAGCACTAACTTTGTGATTTTCCATTTTATAAGTAAAATACAACTTTGTCTTAAAATCACTATAAATATTTAATTATAACTTAATTATAATGTCCACCGGTTTCGAAGCTAACCAGTTATTTATCAAGAAGTTGATTGAGAAGAAGCAGTTAGCTTCGAAACCGGTAGACATTATAATTAAGTTATAATAAAATATTTAATGTGGTTTTAAAACAAAGTTTTATTTTAATTATAAAAAAAAATTATTCGGAATATTTTGTATGCGTGGTGTGTGTGAAAACGCTTATGAATTCCAAGTTATGTTTGCATTGAGAGGTTGAAATCAGAAAACGTTTTAAGAGGTCAGATTCCTCCTTACATTATTCCATCCCCGGTGATGTAATGAAGGGGACGTGCCGGGAATGCTCACCCGCGCATACCTATGCGGGGTGTAAGGTCACGGGTAGCTTTATACACACGCGGAATCGATACTACGAACGGCGGGGAATATAAAACACCCTAGTAAATGACACATCCGTAACCTGAATCCGGATTTAGTGCGCAAACTAGAACTGGGTTCTTAAGAGAGAAAAAAAATCCAGCACTAAAAATAAGGATATTTAAATAGTGAAACATTTTTCCAGACTATTATGAACACAACGAAAAGCACAACGCGACGTGAGATACTTTGCATTAACGCATATGAAATTGTATTTAAACAATATGAAAACATTTTTATTGATTCAGAATGAAGTTTTTAAATAATATAACATAATGATTTAAATATAAAAATAAAACACTTGTATGTATAAGATCACTTTTGAGTTGACTAATATACACATGTATGTATAGTTGCGAGAACATACTTGTGTAAATTTGTATTTTTACTCGTTAATGAGAACATCTGTACTTTTATTAAAGAAGTCATTATTTATTTTAAGCAATTCAAAAGTTGTATACCAGAAGACACAAGCTTTAACTAGATTTTTTTATTATCAAAATGATAAGTTTAATTAATTTATTTAAAAATATATATATATATATATATATATATATATATATATATATATATATATATATATATATATATATATATATATATATATATATATATATATATTTATATATATATTTATATATATATATATATATATATATATATATATATATATATATATATATATATATATATATATATATATAAATATATATATATATATATATATATATATTTATATATATATATATATATATATATATATATGTATATATATATATATATATATATATATATATATATATATATATATATATATATATATATATATATATATATATATATATATATATATATATATATATATTTATATATATATATATATATATATATATATATATATATATATATATATATATATATATATATATATATATATATATATATATATATATATATATATGGGTAGAGAGAATACAACTTCACACTTCTCTGTCTCCTTTTTTTGTTTTTTTTTTCTTCAACTCGTTTTGACAGGCACCTCACCATCCTCAGGGATAGATTTATTGTATAAAAACATTACTGTAAAAATAAAGTTTTATAAATGTGGTTAAAAAAATATCGCTGAAAATAAGTGCTTCAAATATAAACTATCGCTAAAAAAATCTTTAATACGAAATGAGCCGTTATTGCACTAAGCGACTCGATTTATCAGGAGAGAAAAATCATAATATTATATCCGGTACTAGCAGTAAAAGCAAAGTATGATCATCATTTTTACTTACAGCTTATGGCGAATTTCAGAGAGTAGTTCAATTCACGAGGCTTTTCTCGAGAAAATATTTCTCAAGGCAATAACTTATGATAAGGAATCTTCTTTCTTATTTTCAGTCGAAACACTGAACATTTTTAACCGAATCAAAATGGAGATTAATCATTTTTCTACCGAACCAAAGTCGACCCATTGTTCGTGTTTTCGTATACACAAAAAGGAATGTAGATCCAAACAAAGATATCCGGCGTATTATGTAAAATAACAACTATTTATTTTCTTTATTTTCATGCTAAAGCTCTAATGTTTGGAAGAAAAGCACGGAGTCGGCAAAAGAAGTATAAAATCAGACTAAATGTAGTCGAATACTATCACTCACATAAATGCGTGGAAAAGCAGAGTATCATACATATTTGAATCGTGAAATAAGAGACGAAGAATACTAAGATGAGCTTTATCGATTAAATTAATATGTTGAGATGGTTTCGACATGGTATGGTAGTACGAATTAGAGAAGAAACAACGATTGAACAGATATATGAAGTGAATGTGTTTGGAAATAAGAACAGGGGAAGACCGGAAAAAACTTGTCATGTTCAAACATTTCAAACACTTTGGAGACCGGAGAAAATCGTTAGGTCAGGAGTGTGAATAATCGAAGGGTATGTATGAGGAGATTCATGAATGGTAATGAAGTATAGAATGTCTGCAAACACAGAATGGTGTGGCGTTCTATTCTCTCTGACTACCTCTGAGTTAGTAAGATTGTTAGTTAACATGTTTTTTTATAAAATAAAAAATATCCTTCAAAACCCTCATCCGCATCCGATAGTGCATAGGACACTGCATCATACAAACGCAGTGTTATGTGTATTGTTAACACATGAAAGAAGGGTGATTAGCCTTCCGATTCAGGTAACAGTTCAGGTGAATATTGAATAAATATTAGTGACAAAAATCACTGATATTCACATTAAATAATTTAAATGAGTAACAGTTAATGAAATACTAAACAGTACGCTGCAGCGTACGTATCAATTTGAAGATTTTTTTTATTATTATGTCATAGCCGCGAACTGAAACCACCGATATCATAGATTTCTGTGAATATAATATTTGTTACCGCAAACATTTCAAAGCTTTGTTCATATAAGGTATTCTTCGCCCAGAGGCATTAAGATAACAGGGAGCTTTTACCTAAAAATTGCGTATCTCCTCTTTTGATCAAGGGTTTTGGGCTTCTTGAAATCTAACTCACACTTGCTTAGCAAACAGGTCTTGAACTGAAGCAGGGATCTATTGAACTTTTTTTTCATAAAGAAAAATAGCTTTCAACTCATTTCTATTATTTACAAAATTTTCAGTAATAAGCAGTTTTTTAAATTGATTAAATCAAATTAATAATGATCTCTCATTAATATTTTTAAGGGTTTCAGTTTTTTTTAGGCTCATCAAAAAAATTACGGAAAAATACATAAATATCAAAATGAAAACTGAAGGTATTTAATGTGGTTTTTTTAGTTTTGAATTTTTCCCATCCATCTTGTCGCTACTGACGTAATTATGTCGTTTTTCTGATCTCAAAAGTCCAACACAAAATTCTCAAAACAGTGAATGCTGTAAAATATGTTTAAAATTTATCGAATTGACTACATACGCAGGGTTTAAATATAAAAAAAAAGTAAAAAAAAAAATAATGAAAAATAAAAATGAAATACAAACAAAACAAAAATGTTCACATAGAAAATTTCACACGGAAATAATTTGATTACTAAATGAATCCTAAAAAAACATTATCTTCAAACCAAAATCAGATTGTTTGGAAAGACAGATTGGTTAAGCGTTTTTTTCTCTCTGCCTGCCCCTGTGGGGAAGCGACGTCGTGGTTAGTAACATTTTTTTAGTATGTAAACTTAAACTGACACTTTTTTATATGTGAATAACGAGGCACCATCCATGATTGAGTTGAGTAAGCTTTTAGTTTAAATAAACCATTATGATTTTTTTATGTTTGTTTTTATATGTATCCAAGATTCTTCCCGTTCTTCCACATGCTTCTTAATCTATGTTGAGATATATATTACTCTTAAGTGGAGATACAGACTTTTGAAGAAAGATTTGGATTCACTCAAAATATTGTGGAAGGCATTGGTTCTTAGCAGCATATCCCTACAAATGAACATGTTTTCTCAATAAGTTTATGATATTAACAAAAAAATTAAATTAACATATAAAGTCTGTTATTTAGTAAACAGTGAATAAATAAATACCTCTCGATATCAATGGATTATAAAAATAAAATTCATTTTTTCATTTATTTCGTAAAAGTATTGAAAATTAAACATGTCACATCTCAGTTACTCAAATTTACGGAATATTAAAAATGATTACCGTCAATTTTGAATCTCCCTAAAATTTCATTGTACTAATTAAGAGTGAAATGACACGGTCAGCATCAATGACAGGTCCTGTCCATCATCATCACTGAATCAATCTAATCAATTGTCATCCTACCAAGAAGATAAAAAAATGCGTTCTATTTATTCCGTATTTAAATGTTCGTGAAAAAAATTCACTTCGAAGTATTACAACTTCATGAAATTCAAATACAGAATTGAAAATAATTTTTAAGATTACTTATTTTTTTATAACATTGATGGCAAGGTAAATTAATTTTTTTTTTTTGGTATTCAAATATCAAAATAAAATACTTATAAAATAATACTTTTGTGTGTATTGATATTAACACTAGTTTTGAGAAATCTAGGTGTTCTCATCAAACTTATTAATAATAATATAAATACAAACTATTGATGACTTGTCCGCCTCCGTAGTGTAATGGTCAGCACGCTCGGCTACCGTTCTGGAGGTCCTGGGTTCGATTCCCAAGGGGGGTAAAATAAATTTAAGTGATTTTTTCACTGTAATATTTATTCAATATTACCCAGGACTGTTACCTGAAGCGGAGGGCTGATCACCTTTCCTTCGTGTGTAAACGATCAACATAACACTGCGTTTATATGACGCAGTGCCCTATGCACCATTGGGGTGCGGATAAGGGTTTTATTTTTGTTTATTTATATTAATTTGTAAAAATACAACAAATTAAATAACTTTTTTTACCTGCTGATGAGAATGTGTGTAGTTCTCGAAACTAGTCGTGTTTACATTGATAAACTCGAAAGTGGTTTAGACAAGTTTTTTCATATTTTTTTTATATATTTAAATCATTCGTTTTCCACAAATTAATGCCTAATCAATGTATGCCTAGTAATAAATCCCTTACCACACCCCAATGGTGCATAGGGCACTGTTTCATATAAACGCAGTGTTATCTCGATCGATTACACATGAAGGAAAGGTGATCAGCCCTTCACTTCATGTACCAGTCCAGTGTAATATTGAATAAATATTACAGTGAAAAAATCACTTATATTTATTAAACCCCCCTGGGAATCGAACCCGGGACCTCCAGAACGGTAGGCGAGCATGCTGACCATTACACTACGGAAGTGGACGTATGCCTAGCGATATTCAATTTTAAATAGCTCTTCATCAAAGTTTTTTTATTCATTGACTTAAAGAAAACGAAAGCAGGTTATAAAGCTATATTTAATGTTACTTAAAATTATTGTGATAACTCGTGGTATTTGGTTGATTTTGTTCGATGTTTTTCCGTGTATTGTGATCTGGTGGTTCAAATTATGTTTTTATATAGTGTGTTTGTTATTGGTAATTTGTGGCTTATTAATAAAATATAGAAGTTTTTTTTTGTTCTAAAATGTATGTATGTATGTTTTATGTTATTCTCAAATACATGTGTATTGATTCTTTTAAAGTATATTTGTTTGAATGTCGTTACATGTAATTTGTTTGATATTTTGTTCGATATATATCCTTTAAAGGCATTTGTATGTTTTATGAATTCCCTTGGCAGGTTTCCTCTACTTAATAATAATGTGTCAATATGTTTTTAACAACTTCCGAATGCCAAAAACTTTTCCCTCTAAAAGTAACGAAATATTTCAGGCCTGAACCATAAATAACCAAATTTCCCCATGATAAGAATGCCAAGAAAGAAAAAAAAACAATTCCGTAGTTCACGGAAAATACGAGCAAATTTATTCGACCAATGATCTTTTTTTGGTAGCTGAATATCGCAAAAATCGTTTTAAAATTTAATGTTTTAATTGTATTCAAATTAATTCATTAAAAAAACCTTTTTTCATATTAAATGGATGTTTATGTATAGATGTATAATTTATTATTTAATATTTTAGTATTGACTTATATTTTTTTAAGACGGTTTGCCTTGTAAAAAATATTTCGCTGATATGATAAAGTCGATTCTATTGGACAATTTTATTTTAGGAAAGCAGTATTACTTTAAGAAATACTTTTTACTTGAATGTTTTTTTAAACGTCTTATTAGTTGCGACCAAGAATTCGTTAAGTCGCAACATAATTTTATCTAAATCTAGGTAACACTTAACTTTATTGATTGTTTTCATAAAATACCGTTTTAGCAGTGAAACAATAAGTTTTTCTTCGTAATAATTATATGATTTTGAAAAGAAAAGAGAAATATTGTGGTAAAAAAAATCTGTGTGTTCTAAAAAACGAAAACATTTAATATTCATTATTTTAAAAAAATCAAGCGTTAACAGACATATGACCTTTCCACGGCCTCCGGTAGAATGAATACTGTGGTTGCAAATATCCCCTTAATCTTGAATTTTATTTTTTAAAACACGGTGTTAATGGTAGTACACAAAAAAAAACAGTTTTTTCAATATTTATTATGAATGACAACATATATCTGGATTTTAAAGTATTCACGATGAAAAGGATTTAAGCTTTAGTAAACTTAAGATACGATTATCTTAATATAAAATACTTTGTGTGCTTTGATATAACGGTTAATATCTCCCGATATAAAACGTTTTGAATCTCTTGAAACTCTCTCGTGAAATTAAAAAGGTTCCCGCTCAATGACGGAAAGTATCCTTCAGTCAAGAATCTCAAAGAGTTCATGTCCCTGATAAGATTCACGTTAAGAAAAATTACAAAAGTGAAATGAAGGGAAGAAAAAAAAGATGAATTTAAATATTTATAGCGTTATTCAAATGGAATGTAAAAAATACGGATTAAAACGGAGATTTAGAAGAAAAATAAACCGATAAACCACAATGGTTACCTTCGTATTTTCGTTTATTTTGGATTGAATGGCTTAAGATAAACTTTCAAGAAATAAATTCTTGTTTAAATTGCCGTGTTATGGGGATTTAAAAAGTTTTTTTATATATTATTTGAATGTGAGAAGACATTTGAGAGAGAGAGAAAGATTTATGGATTTGTTTTAATTTTACTCGTACTACCTTTAAACATATTTTATTTATTTAAATATATTCAAGCGGTATAAAAACAAATGTGTTCACCTTTAAACTTGTTCAAATAAAATAGAATAATATATGTTCAAATAAGATAAATTTACTAATTTTATTTAATTTATATAATAATAAAAAATATTATTTTTTTGACATCTCAACATAGATAAAGAAGAATATGGAAGTCTGGGTATTTACGGGGCTTACGACCGCAAAAGCTGGTTTAAGTGATCACTTTTCACACGTGTAACATTCACCAATTCTACCCATGATTGACAACCACACTACTCAAATTCTTTGAAGTTCTATATTGATGTTCTATATTACGTATATGATCTTATTCTATATTATGTATATGATCCAATTTCGAAACATTGTACAAGAATCACTTGAATTTTACCAGAGACATATATTGGAAGGATGAAATAAGCTTTTTTATTGAGTAGGAACTGTTATGTTTGCACTTTATGATGAGATATCAAACAAAAGATAAATAACTACACTGCATCAAATTGATACAAAGTTAATTTGATAGTTAGTAACATGATAGGATAGTGATCAGGTCAATCCAGGATAACATTTAATTAATATAAGACTGAAAAAACAATTATAAATTTATTTTACCCCCTTTAGGACCTAACTTGTGACAATGAAATAAAGGTTTAAAATATTAAACCAAAAATAAAACATTTATTTATGGTCTAATCTTCATGAGTACTTTATTTTAACTCATTTAACATTTGAAGGATTTTACAACTAATATTTAGTGTTAAGTGACACCTGTAGTAAGTGACACCAGTATTAATAATCTCTTATTACAATCACTCCATATACCATACTGAACAAACACATTCGTTTTACAATCATTTTATTTATTTATTGATTTGGCGTTTAATTTGTAGAACTCCATTTTAATTTATGTATTAATTTTAAATCAAACACAAATTTTTTGAGTCTGAGTTGAGGACATTCGTTTGATAATGCCCTAACAAGGCGAAACAATTGTCACAATATAATTTTTTATGTGTTTTTGTTAATAAAATACAACTTAGTAGACTCAAAAAATCTGTGTTTGATTTAAAATTAATACATAAATAGTCATTTTATTTATTAATTTGGATGTAAAAGTTTTATATATTTGGCTTATATACAATACTTCATAATCAATTGTCAGTCTTACTTTCAATTAGATCATCTGCAAGTTCTTCTTGTTCGTTTTTCTTATTCTTAATAAACCATTCATTTATTTCCATAACAAAGATGCCATTAAGCTGTCAAAATTCCATGATTCAATAAAAAACAGTCGGCTTTAATTATATTTCCCGTCTGTTGTACAACTCAAATGTTGATTCGTAAAGAGTTATGACGTAAGAGGTATTAATTACGTTCTAAAGAAATGTATATAAAAAGTTATTACTCATTAAGGATGTATCAGCGCTGAAAATAATATTAATTATTGTAGAAGTATGTCTGTGACAGCTTTCACTCAAGAGCATTTTAATTTATCATGTAACATGAATTAAAAAATACGTCAGATTGGTCTGATGATGTCGGTAATGGTGAAACTCGGTCTCTAGTCAATTAATTTGAAAGTGGAAAAAAATACCAAAAATTTGTTGTTTTATAATATCATGTTAATTAAAGGACAATGTTTTTTTTTTCTTTTTGACTTCCCCGCAGGAGTAGGCAGAGGGAATAGAACGTCACAACAATATGTCTTTGCAAACAATCTTCGCCTTATCCGCGTTCACGCATCTCCTCATACATACCCGTCGATTACTCCGACTCTTAACCTGACCACTTCCAAGTATATGATATACTTGACCATGCCAAGATTTCTACGGTCTTCCTCTGATTTTATCAACAATCACATTTGACTCATAAATTTATTTTAATATTCTTTCTTCACTCATTCAATTCAAATGCCTAAACCATCTCAAAACACCTCTCTTAATTTTTACGAAAATGCTTATCTCTGCCTGCCCTTATATCACTATTCTTTCCTTATATCACTATTCTAACGTCTATCATACAATGTGTTGCCTCACATTTGTCTGAGAGAACGCATTAGCATTCTACTGGAACCAGGACTTTTTCTTTTTCAACGATATAAATATTTCATACTTTTGTATCTCGTTAAGTTTACAAGTTTATTGCGATATTTCATTACTTTCCATTGTAAACGATACAAAATAAAACGGAATTGTCTCAATCGAGTACCATTAAAGTAATAAAAGTTTCTCCGTCGACGATCAGAGAACAATATTCCGCTGTGTAAATATTCCTAAAGATTGAGAGAGATTGCGCGTGTAAAACGAAGCGAAGAGCCATTTTAGATGCCGTGAATTGCCGAATGGGCGAATAAATTCACCGTGTATGACAAAATGTTGTCAAGCAAGCCACGCAAATATGAGAAATCGCTAGCTTGATAGCGATCGGGGGGGCTGCTGTGAAATAATAAAATAACACGTAAGTCGAAAAAGTTGTAAGGATACGATTTATCGTATCGATGCCGCCCGATTTTGATACGATTCGCAAGGATTAAAATGCAGTGATACCTGTTCGAGTCACTTTGCGATTAAAATTATCTTTTTTTACGTTTTCAATACCAGATTATCTGGACTATTCTAACTAGAGGCTACCAATTACAGAAATCATCGGTAGTGAATTTCTGCCCCGAAGTTTATGTATAAACCATGTTTATACCATACCTACCATGAAAATTTCTTGAAATAAACATTTCTTAGATGCCTAAATTGTTTAATGTAAAAGAGTTTAAAAATGTATTATGGGATGCCTATATATATGAAGAATGAAAAGAGGCTCAAAAAGTTTAAAAATAAATATTTTGCTTACTGTAAGATGATGTAAATATATTTTTTATAAGAATTTTGAAACAATATATTATTCAATAAATTATTATTAGAATGTAGGTTTTTTTGGATTTCTAAATTTTCTAAATAATTTATAATTTGGCCTTTATGTGGTACAAGGTGTAATAATTATAATTTATGAGAGTAGAATGAGTGATTTGTATCTATTATGTGATTTGCAAATTCCGAAAAATAATTACTAACAAGACAAATTTCATAAATACCACTTTTTTGTAAAATATCTATTTTAGATTTTGAGTTATCGAGGATTTTATGTAAATTGTTATTTGTATAATATGCAGGTTGAATATAGGAGGGTAAGATTTTCGAAATATTTTCAGTTATTGAACCCGTTTACATCTTTAATAAAACTCAAATGGTATAAAACAAGTGTTTTCTTTAATCATTGTAACTTTTTAAGTACGTTATAATAAGTTCTGTTCGCCTCCGTAGTGTAATGGTCAGCATGCTCGGGTACCGTTCTGGAGGTCCCGGGTTCGATGCACCATTGAGGTGCGGATAAGGGTTTGAAAATGAATGAATATAATAGGTTAATAAGTAGGCATAGATAGGTAATGATATAATCGAATTATACATGAAATATGTATGTATCATTTGGGAAATATGTATGTATCATTATCATCATTAACGATCGATTGACAAGCCCTTCGAGCAAGAAATAGCATATGTTTCGAAAGAGGGATTAGGGTCAGGTTGATAGAAACGAGTTACTTGCGGAAAAAAACACGCTAATAACTTTTGATGTCAAAAACGTATTTGGCCACACCTAGACATGACCCAAAAAGTAAAGCTAGGTTTTCCCGTTATATTAATTAGTGGAAACATCAAAGTTTCCCTCGAGAGAGTCGATAACAAAATAACTAATTAGTGTGTTTTGACATCTCAACATAGATGAAGAAGAATGTGGATGTCTGAGTATTTACAGGGCTCATGATCTATGTTGATTGAATCCTCAATTTACACAAGTGCAACATTCACCATTCTCTTATATTAATATAAGAGTTTCTGGTTAGTAAAAAGCTTCTTTACATCTGACCAATACATGTCTCTAGTGAAGTTCTAGTGATTCAAGAAAAAGGTTTCTAAATTGGTTCATATATATAGAACTTACAAGAATTTAAGTAATGTAGTTGTCAATAATGGGTAGAATTGGTTAATGTTACGCGTGTGTAAAATGATCACTTTAACTAGCCTATGACGGTCGTCAGCCCCGTAAATGCCCAGACTTCCATATTCTTCTTCATCTTTGATGAGATATCAAAAAAAAATATGATTCACCATTCTACCCATGATTGACAACCACACTACTCAAATTTCGGAACTTGTATATATCCTTAAATTTCCACATTCCTTCATATGTCAGTTAAGCATGGTTTCTAGCTAGTCAGAGACCTTCATGAAACATATGTAATATTCTTCCTAAATTATTTAACATTTTAGTACTAGGAGACGCTTTAAAAACATTTTTTTTTATTACGTGCATTTCTAATTCTTTTTTGTAATTCCTAAATATATTGATCAATCTCATGACACAGTACATATGAGTTCACAACAGCCATCTTTATCGAATTAAGAAAAGCTTTTATTTTACAATGAACCTTTTATTTGCATACTGGATCTGAACCCCGGTTTATTTTTATGTACTAGGAAACGCCTGAAAAAAATGTAAATTTAACCACTTATTTTTAAATATGCATGTTGAGATCATTTAAGCACGTTAATCCAATAAGTAGAGAGAGAGAAAAGAAAAAGTAATTTATAAGAATAATGTAGCTGAAAATAGAAGCAAAAAAAGACCGAGGAAAACTTGGCAAGAGAAAATAAGTGATTGGGTCAGGAGTTGGAATAATTGGCTTGTATGTATGAGGAGATGCATGAATGTGGAAGAGGCGAAGATTGAAAATAAAAAAAATAAAAATAAATAATAAAAAAAAAACAAATAAGTGTGGCGTTCTATTCTCTCTGCCTACTCCTGCTTAGTTTTGTATTTGATGATTTCAGAAAATCAGAAGCTCAATTTTTTCATATGCAACAACGTTATAATTTTACGAAATTTGTACTGCGTTTGTAGATATAGTCACGTATAATAGGATTATTTCCGAAGTTTCATCCTGACTCGAAACTTGACTTCCAACTACACTTTAGTGCACTTTGCACTACAAGCGAGTCTCGTTAGTATGTAACCACATCACACATATTTCATGAATATGTATCTCCCAGTCACTTAGTAAACAACGGTGCTAAACGTTAGGTTAATGAATAATAAAACTGTTTTTCTAGAACGTAGAATCAATGCATAAATATTAACAACATTTTGATTATCTCCAATTATCGAATTCGGAATTCACATACTAATATAAGAGTTTCTGTTTAATAAAAAGCTACTTTACATCACACCAATAGATGTCTCTAGAGTGAAGTTCTAGTGATTCAAGAACAAGGTTTCTAAATTGGTTCATTTATCTAGAACTTCCAACCATTTCTGAAACATTGCTCTTTAATCACCAGAACTTCACTAGAGACTATTGGTGAGATTAAAGAGCAATTTTTCAGAATTGGTTCATATATATAGAACTTCCAAGAATTTGAGTAGTGTGGTTGTCAATAATGGGTAGAATTGTGAATGTTACACGCGTGTAAAGTGATCACTTTAACTAGCCTATGACGGTCGTCAGCCCCGTAAATGCTAAGACTTCCATATTCTTCTTCATCTTTGATGAGATGTCAATAAATAATATCATTAATATTAAAATAAAGAATGATGTGTTGAGGTGATTTAGGCATACCGTTCACTCCTTTCAACAACGTCATAAATCAAGAAAATTGATTTTTCAGAAGATCGGTTTCAAAGTTTAAAAATATGATAAAATGTATTTAAAATAAATATCAAGCCACTTATTGAATTTTTTACTGTGCAACAGATGTTTTTAGGTAAAACCTGAATGTTTTTTTGTCCATTTAAAAAATATTAAGTTTATTTAAAAAAGTTATTAAACAATACATTTTCTTTGAAATGCAAAAAACAACACTTTCTGCCCTGTAGCGGGTAAATATTAAGTTAAAAATATGCCGCTCCATTCCGAAAACATGGATACCTGAAAATTGACGATTTTTGATTTATGACGTTGTTGAAAGGAGTGAGCGATATGTGAAGAAATAATAGTTAGCCAAATTAATGAGATGAGAAGGGTGAGTAATAGATTCAGGGGAAGACTGAGTAAAACTTGACATGACCAGGTATTGCAGCTTGTAAGCGGTCAGGTTTAAGTCGGAATAATCGACGGGTATGTATGAGGAGATGCATGAATGTGGAAGAGGCGAAGATTGTTTGTAAAGTGAGATTATATTCTCTCTGCCTACCCCTTCGGGAAAGCGGTGTGATGGTTATTTTTCAAGTATTGACGAAGTGGTATTTTTCAAGTTTTTTTTTTATTAATCAACTCGATTTGAATATGATAAGCATTGAAAAGTAATAAATTTAATTTAATGTCTTCTTAATGCTGAACTATTTAAAACCAATTTAAGAAATGGATATAGGACCCCTATCTTAATGGCAAATTAGATTCCATTGAACAGCATCCGCGCACTAAGGAGTGTCATCTGATAAAACAGTCGTAAAGTCTTGATAAGTTAACCCAATAGGAGAGAGAAATAATTCGATGAAATTTAAGTAATTATTTTCAATTTTAATTGATTTTAACACCCGAAACAGGAAACTGAATCGATTTACTGATCAACTTATTAACGAGTAGGTATTAATTATTATAAACTCTAGTTAAAGGTAAACCATTTTTTATTTTAAAAGTTTTAATTATATGTTTTTCCACTTTTCACAAGTTATTTTATATTGACATCTCAACATATATAGATATACCCATGATTCACAAACACAGATTTTAAATTTAAAGATCTGTAATTAATGATATATACATGAGTTAAAAACAGTAATCCGCCTGCGTAGTGTAGTGGTCAGCACGCTCGGCTACCGTTCTGGAGGTCCCGGGTTCGATTCCCAGTTGGGGGTCTAATAAATATAAGTGATTTTTGCACTTTAATATTTATTCAATATTACCCTGGACTGGTACCTGAAGTGGAGAGCTGACCACATTTCCTTCGAGTGTTAACGATCTAGATAACACTGCGTTCATATGATGCAGTGCCCTATGCACCATTGGGGTGCAGATAAGGGTTCGAATTTGAATATACAGTAAACTCCCCTGTAACGTTGAGATAGGTACCGCATTCTCGGAGGGAACATTTCGAAGAGTTTTTGTTTTCAATTTTTTTTGTACATTTTAACCAACGTAAATTAACGTAATGAGTCATTATTAAATAAAAATACAATTTAAAAACCCTCTATAACGTTATTTATTTCGTTAGTTATTTCAGATAACGCTGTACTTATCTCAGCGTTATAGGGGGGTTTACTGTATAAATATTTCTTTTTTACACCCTTTAAAAAAGATTTTAAAATTATTACTCGGGTCTAAAAGAGTTAACTAAAGTCTTGTTCACTCTATTCAAGAGACATGACATAATTATAATAAATCATTGAACGAATGACGCGCTTGACCGAATGCGTCAGCTTTATGAATAGCTTTAGCCAAGGAAGTACGTAAACGAAATTAAACTAATTAATTTTAACATTTTTATCTTTGAAGCTTTTAATTAAAACATATTTTTCAGATTAAAATCTATTAATTATACTGGAATATTAAAATCGATAGATATTTTCAAAAAGTGACACTCAATTAAAGGAATTATTTGTTACTCCTTTTTTGACATTTTTTTATGTAATTTTCATTTAATCTCGATACCTAACGATCTACCTCATTTAACAACAATGAAGAGAACTTACTACGAAAGAGACATATGTCTATCGGGAATCGAAAAATTATATTATTTTATTTTATTAATAAAAACACACACATACAGAGAGACACAAACACTTTATAAAGACAGTACATATGTATATACTTTCATAGCTTAATAAAGCTGATATCTTCCATATAATTAACGATCAAGGTAACTTAGGATCACTTGATGATAACTATTTTTATTCTGATTTTTAAGTACTTATATTTAACCACTTTTTTAACCCTGATGATGTCAAGGTCCTTGTTGAAATCGGTTGAGGAGAAAAAGTACCAATAATATGTTTTTAAAACAAAGTTGTTTTATTTTATAAAATTTATTAAATATGCCACAAACTTCTGCCAAAATGTACTTTTATTGATATTTAAATTAAATTGTTTTATCTGATTGAATTTTTATAAAAAAAAACTTGCTAATCATTTTCTCTTATACTGCAAATTTACAAAAAAAAACTTATTTTGAATTTTGATGAAACTATAATACATTGTACGATATAACATGCAAATAGGAAGAGATACCCTAATATGGATAGTTATATACTACAGGTTTGGAAAATTTGGGGATCCGGAATTTAGGAAGAAAATTCCTAAGATAAGACCTTATTTACCGTTCATACTGCTTATCTTTCTCGAAAATATTGGCATACTTAAGTTTAATCGAACGTGTACAAATATATGAAAAATACCTACGCTTTGGCATGATACTTCGCTTGGCGTGATACTACGTGATCGATTTTGTAAAATATTTTCTGCTTAAAACTTTTCACGTAAAATGTTTTCAACCATACAATGTAAAAGTGCAGAGTTAAAGCAAACAGATTTTCCTTATTATCATATGTTTAATTTATCCAAACACAAAGAAATTTCAATAATAATTTAAAAATGAGTTATGTGTATGAGAGGTGTCAGATAGACGCTTGTCTGCGAAATTGGCGTTGCGAGTTCGATTTCCGTCAATTGCAAAATAAATTCATGAAAGATTTATTTTGAATTGGTCTGGGTGATTGTGATGCATTTTTCACATTAATATTTCCTCTTCTTAGTATCCTACCTGCAGACAATCCTCTAAAAGAAGAGGTGTTGCGTAGTTTTTCTTTAATAAAATATATAATGAAAAAATAAATTTTTCTTCTCAAACACATTTCCTATCTTTTATTACCCCTCTTCATTCTTAGACGACCCAAGGGTATTTTTCTAAAATTTAGACTTAGCTTCACAAACGGTGTTTGAAAATGATGCGGAATACATCGAAATACAAACATTTTAAAATAAATACAAAAAATAGAGGTATTTACTAAATAAAACTAAAATAAAAAAATTGCTTAAATTAAATACAAACTTACAAGTTCTACACAAAGGAAATTTCTTAGTTCAATTCACTAATCTTTGTTTATGTTGCCTTATTTTAAGTTAATTTTATATTCTTATCTACACCCCTAATATGTTTTTAAAATTATTATCCATATCAGTTTTTTCTTCTAATTTCATAAATTTAAGTAAACTGTGTAAAAGTTCTTTTAAGAGAGCTTTGAATATTTATAAGTTTGCATCCTCCGCTTGTACAAGTATTCAAGGACTGATTTAAGACAATGGATCCTCCTCTACGCGTCGATGCCTTAAAAATCGCGGACCTCACCGTCAAAGGATGAACAAGAACCTCTCATCCATGCTCAACCATGAATTTTAAATTTATCTGTTTACTCGGGGAGCCGCAAGGAGTTTATTATCTCGCAAGACAAAAAAGGCGACATAGCTACCGCACTGGGTGGGTTTTATTCTTGAAAATAAAACTTTTATGGGAGATACCTTGATTGTATCAAAGTCACTTGTAGTAAGCTGTTTTTTAAGCCCTGTGACGAAATGGAGGTTAGACTTTTTTACAACTTAAAAAATATATATAAGAACAAGAAAGTAGTAAAATATTTATATATGTTTATGTTAACGAATATTTTTTACGTATGCACCGGTAAAACTTTCATCGTAAAATCACATTAATAAATTTGATATATTCTATGCTCCTGTTTACTCGTGTATATTATGGAGACTTTTTTTTTATACATAAATTCATTTTTTTGTAATCTCTAAGTGAATACAGAAATAAGGCAGAAATATGGAGGTCTGTTCATTTCAACAGCCGTCAATAGTTCAAATAGGTCAAAATTCCGTCAATAACTGAAGTGATCAATGTAAACACGGTATAACATTTACTATTTTACCTATGATAGTCAATTACGTAACTCAAATTTCGAAACCCCTATAAATATTTCACAAGTGTCAAAAACGATTCATATTTTTAATACAAATGTCAGTACTACCATCTCGTCAATAAATGGTTGATTCAAAAAGGCTTTATTTTATGCATATATTTTTTTAAATATTTTTTTTTTCATATATTTTTATAAATGCCTTGTCAAAGTGTATTATCAACAATGAGATGAACGATAAATAGTTTTTTACACAAAAATGTTCTTCAAAAACTTCACCTCAGAAACATACTGTATTTTTACTGTCTTGACTTTAAATTCTTACCTCAATAACTCATTATCTATTTACAAAGAAATAAAGCCTTTATTTCAACCCATCTTTGGGGTTTATAGTATACCTTTCGATAAAAATAAAAATACTTTTTTAAAAAAAAAGGATCTATTTATTACATGCAACTTGTACGAGAAAATAAGTCTTTTTTTAACAACCGGATATTTAAATATAAATAATTTTAAATTCAAAAATAAATTACTGATTACATGAAGTGGTTTTCGTCATTAAAAGTAATTACATTATATGAGTTATTTTATTTTAATTATTTCGTCTTATTTATTTTATTTTAATTTTAGTTATTTTATTTTAATTTTTTCATCTGTCAAAAAATTATTTGCACTAATAAAAATGTTAAATCTAAAAGTTTTATAAATTTCTGCATCCAAATGTTATCTTTCGCCAAAAAAAAAACAGAAATATTTTGTTTTTTTAGTGGTCTTAAAAAAATATTTTAAGAAAAATTAAAGGATATTAGTAAGGTTTGAGAAAAAAAATAATGATTATTCAGAGCCTCCGAAAAATGATCCTTGGTTTTAAAGATAAAGTAGAACGCAATGTTCAATTTTCCATCTGACCCTTTTATACTTGCACCCTCGCAGAGACGTTTCATTCCCATGATTTCAAAAAAGAAGTTACTGACTCCTTTGGGACCCTCTTTCCATCCCTTATCGTAATCCCGTCTTGTATCCTGTCGGATATCAACATTTTGTCTCCTTAGTTTAAGCCTTTTTTACTGCACCTGTCATTTCTCAACACGAAAAACACATCAAAAGATTGTACATCAAAACCATGTTATAAAAAGCTTACAGGAAGGTTTTTCGATAAAGCTCCATTGTTTAAAGATACTACCCACGATTTGACTTTCCTAAAAATAGTCCTTCCTTATATTGTATCCCTTATATTTTTGCGTTTTTTTATCCTACCCTGTAAACACGAGTTATTACCTATTAGAAAGGTATTTTTTACTTAAATATTGTACAACTTAGCATTATTTGTCCCATGATTAACGTTATAAATCAAACAAAATTAATTAATAAAATAGAGTAAAAAATATTTATCTATTTC
Source organism: Brachycentrus maculatus (assembly GCF_059751285.1). Lineage (NCBI taxonomy): Eukaryota > Metazoa > Arthropoda > Insecta > Trichoptera > Brachycentridae > Brachycentrus > Brachycentrus maculatus. Next base: position 149,765 of record NW_028281659.1, on the reverse strand, counting down.
CTTTGAATGAATTAGGGAATGTTAACTTAACCGCTTTTTTACGTTTAGAATTTTATTTGATCAGACCTGTATGTATATGGGAAGAAATATATTTAAAGCAAGCGACAACAAATCAAGCGCAAATGACGGAAATTATTTACGAAAAAATATGCATTTACTAGCATTTAACGATAGGAATATATTAACACACTAGAAGAAACGTGGATCTTGCAAAAAATCATACTTAATTGAAATTTTCTATTTATCCTTAGTTCCCAAACGTTTGTTTTGAATATTTTACTGTGAGTAAAAGATAAAAACCGATATATAAACAATTTTTTCCTTGAATCTTTAACCATACCTAACGGATCATAGGGTACCTACTGCATTATATAAAATCAGTATTATCTTGATCATTAAATACGTAAAAAGGTGATAAGCTCCTGGGCACCATCTCAGGGTAAAATTGAGTGAGTATATTTTTTTTCAAATCATTTATGTATTTTTATGATGTCGGTAACGACATCATCAAGCTAGTGAGAGGCTAGATAAAATCGTGCCAAACATATACATTCACATATTCATTCACATTTACTTTACCATTTAAATACATATAATAGATACTTAAATGTCCTGTGAATAAGAAATAATTACAGATTTTACATTTCAGAGAATACTGGACTCTCTCATACAAGTTTTCCGTAAAAGAAGCTTTCAACCAATGGTTCCAGATTCATCCTGACATTATTCATATACAACTGCAAAAATCTTTTTTTTTTAAGTAAAATTTGCTTAAAATCCTACTTAAAACCCTTATCACTTTTAATTTGTAATTATTTTTTTGAAAATTGCCTTCAATTCATTCAATTAATTCTTTTTGTCATAAAAATTATCTTAAATCATTGTCTTCAACACCTGTCTTGTAGTGTATATACCATTTTGTCTAGACTGATGACGTCAGTAACAATTAAATCCAAATACTGGTCAAATAAAATTGAAATGGAAAAAACTACGTATTGTTTTATTACATTGAATGCAGTTCTACCAAAAAAAATCAGTAGAAAACTTAAATGTAATGTGAAAATTATTTTCAGTAAAAAATTGAGTTCATTAGAGCCAAGTCGTGTCTGAAAATTGATCGTATGAAGTTCAGCATTTGGAAACAAGGTCTATCGTACGAGAGCTTTTCAGAATCATTTTCATAATGTTAATTTGTCGTAATGAATCTAACGACCCTCGAACTGAATCCGTTCCTCGTATTTTCGAGATATCGCGGTGGCACATGAGGGGATTACATAACATTTTCCGGTTGAAATTTGTGCAAATTTTCCCTTCCCGACCCTCTCAACACCTCCGCCGAACTAACCTCCGCGATTACTTGCCCTTATAACAGTATCTTCCTTATCCGTATCTTCTGATAGCGTCAAGACATGTATATTTAAATATTTTAATACTACATTATCATATATTTAAATAAATTCATGTAATAAAAGCTTCATATACTGAGATTTACTGAATTAAGAACATTTACGGCTTACGGCACAATTGTGACTAGAAATAGCACTTTATTTGTGCTTTATACAGAGAAATATTCTTAAAAAAAAAAACAATATTTCAGCTTCAATTTTAAAAATGATTTTTATTAAAATAAGCTTTTTTTTAAACAATATTAAAGGAAAATGTACAAATAAATGAACATATATTTTTTATTCTTCTTATTCTTCTTCTAACCCTTATGAGCCCTAAATAATGCAAACGGCACTGCAACGATTTGACGCAGTGTTATCTTGATCGTTATTTATATGAAGGCGAGGTGATCACTGCTGCGCTAAGGAACCATTCCAGGATATTATTTAATAAATATCAGAATGTAAAATCATTCACATTCATTTTCAACCCCCCCCTTGGGAATAGGACCCGGAACCTCCAGCATTACAGCTAAGCACGCTAACAATTACACCATGCAGGCAGAAAATATTACGACGCGGTGTTATATGCATGAATATATTTGTACAAACTTTATAAAATAAAACAACTTTGTTTTAACCACTTTTTATTGGTACACTTTATCCAACTGGTTTCGACAACAACCTTGTCATCATCAGGGTTTATGCACCAAATTTTAAAGCATTGAAATACTCATAGATAGGTTAGGTTAATACTTAATGTTTTTGAATTTAGTACATAAACCCTGATGATGACAAGGTTGTTGCCGAAACCGATTGGATAAAGTGTACCAATAAAAAGTGGTTTAAACAAAGTTGTTTTATTTTATAAAGTTCATAAAATGTACCACAAAGTATCTGCGAAAAACATTCGAGAAAAAATATAAGTACAAAATTAATTTTACCTCACTTTATTTCTACTGTGAATTTATTAGAATTATTTCATTATATTTTATACAATGTATATGTCATTTGAACCTTAGAGGTTTGTACACTTCACTCAAGGCCAAGGAATAAAGATAAATAAGAAGAAAGAAAAAACAAATATTCTGTGAATTAAAATAACAATAAACACCTTTATTGACGCACAATATTCTATGAAATTCTTATTTTGTAAGTCTAAGATCATTCCTTTCTACCGCTTGTGGAATTTTATACGCGAATGACAACGTATGAATTCACGACATCTTCCTTCAACAAATGTTGCCCAACCTCTCATGAGAAAGAGTGTGTAAAATGAAACTTCGCAAGGTAAATAGCTCTACTTAGTTTATCAATACCCTTTATTTGAACATTCCCTACGTCAATATAAATTTTGACACTCACAAAAAGTAGCTTTTGAATTTGGGGAACAGAATAGTTGTCGAAATTTTCACAGATTATTTGCTGCGCGCGAAACGTTTCACAAAATGTTTGGTTGGAATAACAAATAAAAGTACGACTTGTAGAGGTTAACTGCTAATTTTCACTGGGATTTTTCCCATTCATGACGCGACATAATACGTTCTATAGGTAACGTGAACGTATAAAAACAAATAGCGACAAATGAAAAAATGGAAATGAAAAAAAAAAAAATTGTTTAAAAATATTTAACATATCTTTTGAATTTTTAACACAAAAAACATTCAATCAAAAAACCACATTATATTTTATTTAATTAAACAATTGATAAATATCGTTGTTATTCACCTTGTGGTGAAACTGGTTTAAAACACAAGCTTTCTATTTTGTTTTTATAAAAAGTTACGGGTGTTTAATTTGTGGACTCCATGTGCTCTACATGAGGAGCGGATATGGTTGAAATAATAAGTATAAATAAATAAATAAAAAACATTTATATATATATATATATATATATATATATATATATATATATATATATATATATATATATATATATATATATATATATATATATATATATATATATATATATATATATATATATATATATATATATATATATATATATATATATATATATATATATATATATATATATATATATATATATATATATATATATATATATATATATATATATATATATATATATATATATATATATATATATATATATATATATATATATATATATATATATATATATATATATATATATATATATATATATATATATATATATATATATATATATATATATATATATATATATATATATTTGTATATATATATTTGTATATATATATATATATATATATATATATATATATATATATATATATATATATATATATTTCCATCTAAATGCTTTTTTATCTAAGTGAAGGTAGCATACATCATTATTATAGAAAAGGTTACCATTATACATATATCTTACAGCTGTAGAAAATAAATCAAATTTTCTTTCTGTTTCAAAAAAAAGTAGAATTATATTTCATATTGACAGTTTTTTTAAATGTTAGCTTTCATAAATTAAAATTCATTTAAAAACGTTGTCGGAAAATTTGTTTTCTTTTCAAATTCGAACTGCAAAGTTTTATATTAGAAAAAATCTCTTTGTGTCCCTTGCCCCGGGCTTTTCCTGCTTCCAAAGCTGGATTTTATATTAAAAAGCATTTGGCAGTTCTTTATTAAATCTTATTTATCTGATGATTCAATTTATTTCATATAATGTTGTGAATACCCGTATTTAATGTAAATATAATTCATACTTTGAAAGAAATATATTTTTTTAAATATTGTTTTTAAGTTTAAAATGTATATTTTATACAAATCTTCCTTGACCATTATCCCGAAACGATTGTTGCATGAAGCAATGTATTGGATCGATGCATTGTTAGCTTGAATAATAATAATGATACCAAGGTTATAATCCTTGCGGTACATCACTAATCGTAAGTGTAATATCAAATAAAACTTTGAACAAAATTACCTTTGTTTATTTTGAACTGATGTACATCACTGAAACGCGTTGAGCACTTCAATATGGTGATGGATATTAGATTCATGGTTATCTATTTTATCTCATTTAATTAATTAGGTATTTGATTGAAATAAATAGATGGTTAAAGAAAAAAATTAAGATTACTATTATTATTTTTTCTGTCTGCGTCTAAAGGTATTGGTACATTTATCTATGCGTGAGATCTACCTTGAATATTCAATAACATAAAGATGCATATTTGATTTGTTTATTTTTTATTTCATAAATAAAAGTTCATTTATTGATTTGACAGTCACTTAATGGTAAACATTAATTTTTCTTTTTCATTTTATTTTTTCAAATGACACTAACGTTCTAAATTAATTATCACACTTGTTTCGATACATTCGACATCCTTAAAGTGCATGTAATCATGTGTTACAATAATTCCATTAAACAGTATTTACCAAGTGAAAGAGAAATTAAAAAAAAAAATTAATCTTTATACCACCTCAATGGTACTGTACGACCTTATATCCTTGCAATTATGAATTTGACAATAAAGATTTCACAAATTTTGCAGTCCTACGTCTTTAATTAAAAGTGAATAAATTAAGAGAGGTTGTGTATTTACGAACGAATAAATAAATACATGAACATGTATTTATTTATTCGTCCCATATTCAATGGTCAAAGCTATGAAATAAAATTAATGAACACGTAAATATGGTTCATAAAAAAAAGGCCATAATTTTTTTATCTCTAAGAGACGTTTGTTGATTACAATTTGGAACAAAGAGCTTTAAAAAAATGTCCATTTGATATTAACTACTACAAAGAGAGCATAAAATATTATTAACTATATTGAATGTGTAGGTATAATACATCACTTGAGCTAATCATTTTTAATCATGTAATTAATTGCATATTAACACAAATCTGCGACATAACTATACTTGAAAATGGATTTATGACACGGAATATTGCTAATTTATGTATAATTTGTAAAGAGTAAAGCAAATAAGGTTTTTTAAAGAGAAAATCTGAGTCATTATTCATTATTCCAAAATCAACAAGAAAACTTATTTTTTATTTTTGTTATTCCAAGAAAATTAACAAATTACATTGTATAATAATACTTACCAATTTTTCATTACATTTACATGGCAAGATGAAAATACATTTTTTAGCTTGATAGTATCGCAAATAAATGATTTACTTTTTGTAGTATCGCAAATAAATGATTAAATTTTTAATAGACTGACAGAAATATATAAAAAATGGGATTTTTTTTAAATAAGCGGGTGTTTGGAGTTCTGTTTTGTTATAAAAAAGAAACGGTTATGTAAATTTTAAATTAAAGTGTTATTAATAAGAAACTTACCTTTGAATACAGTTTTTTCCACAAGCAAATTCACATCATAAATTTTGAAAAAGATCGTTTTTTTTAATGAATTCAACGTTCGTTTATTTTTTAAATATATGCAATGTCTTTAAACAAACTATGCACAACACCACAATATATTTTATATGTTCATTAAAACTGTTTTTTTTAATAATCCATTGGTTTCAATATTTATTTTTTAACATTCAGGATGATTCTGAACCTCCCTATTTCCACAACCGCTCTGTCAAAAAGTTATTCGTTTAACGCTAGCAGGATGTACGTGCTGAAAAAGTTTTTCATTGATGTAAGTCTGACACGGCACGACCGCTCGGCTCGGGGGCGCCATACGAACTGATGTGTAGCGGGCCTTTTCCACAGGGACGCTGGCGCCACCTATGAAGCTTTGAATTAAGTACCTACCAGTTACGCCGCCGCGGCGCTAGCAGACGGGGTATGAAGGCTTTCATACCTTCCTGCGTATACTATTCTCGCAAAGTTGAACCGTTCGATTCCGATTGAGGCGAATCTTCCCTAGAAAATTAACTTTTGTCGATTTCGGTATTGTGTTTTAAGCCATTTTGAAATTTGATACCAACATTATTTTTATTTACAAATATAGTATGTAATTATGTATAGTACTGTATTTGTAATATTTTGACTAAATTATTAATGTTTTTAAGCCTCTAAGGTTGATATGGTACATACATTATAAAACATATTTAAATAGTTTAAACGCGAATGTAAATGGTTTTATCTTCTTCTTCTTTTTTTTACTATGTCCTGTCATTCTCCGGTCCGCTCATGGGAAGTGAAAGACCAGCTATCTCTCCATCGTTTAGGTGGTCATTGTCGTCTTCTAGGGATCTGATCCCGCTTATGCTGCTGTCCGCTGCTATCCTCACCACTCGATCCGAACTCGCTCTTCCAACATGATTTCTCCAGAAACGTCTTATTTTTCTTCCTCATTGCACAAAATCTTCAACATCGCAGATTTTTTCTTATTTCAGAGTTTCTAACTCTGTCGCTAAGTGTTAGGCCTGCAATGAGTCGTAGAGTCTTCATTTCGGATGTCCAAAGAAGGCATTTTGTTCTCGCTTTAATAATAAATGGCTGTATACTAAAAATAAACAAATAAACATAAACAAACATATTTATACATAAACTTCTTCCGGCCATACATTGCCGTGACTCGTGGTAAAAAAGAGAGGAAAAAAGATAAAACAACATTTTTCTATGTTTTATTTTACATGATTGTAGGTATCTATAGACAAGTAGCATTTTGTCTGCCATGAGCAGTATTCAGTATTGCTTTTACGTTCAACAGATTGCATTTTCATTGGGATCAAAGAAACCTTAAAAAACAATTATCTTTTACAGGTCAAAACAACACTATAATATATTAAAATGAATGCAACGTTATGCCAAAATTTTAAAGCATTTTTTATGAATATTATTAATATGGATATATATATATATATATATATATATATATATATATATATATATATATATATATATATATATATATATATATATATATATATATTTATATATATATATATGTATATATATATATATATATATATATATATATATATATATATATATATATATATATATATATATTATATATATATATATTTATATATATATATATATATATATATATATATATATATATATATATATATATATATATATATATATATATATATATATATGTATATATATATATATATATATATATATATATATATATATATATATATATATATATATATATATATATATATATATATATATATATATATATATATATATATATATATATATATATATATATATATATATATATATATATATATATATGTATATATATATATATATATATATATATATATATATATATATATATATATATATATATATATATATATATATATATATATTTATATATATATATATATATATATATATATATATATATATATATATATATATATATATATATATATATATATATATATATATATATATATATATATATATATATATTATTAAAACAAAACAATGATCTCATCTAGTGGGTTTTACACACATGTTATTTTTTCTTATTTTGAAAGTTCAGTTTGCAGATGTAAAGGTACATATTATTCCATAGAATAATAACATCAGCCCTGTTTTCTTATTCTAAAAAGCACCTGAATTGAGGAAGGTAATACATTAGATTTCCCAGGGCCGTTCTAAAACAATATGGTAACTGCAATCGTCTCAACTTGGGGTTGGAATTAAGGAACCGTGTACTTTTTCCACCGAGTTAAGTAGCTTTTCTTGTAATATCCGTTGCTGTATAAGACAATGTTTCAACTTAACTACATCCTGGCGTCTATGAAACTTACTTTAATAATGCTCTTGTATTTGGATAGGGGACCTTAAGTAGTAAGTGCTTCGAGGGAGGCGGGTGGATTCCAACTAAATCGGTTTATGTTTTGAGACAATGTTTATTTTTTTAAAGCTCGTATAACTTATTATAACTTAAATGAAGTACTTAATTACTTTAATAAGGTACCACCGTATATTTTATACTTTAGTTTTTATTTCTCAGATATTTTTTCAAAATAACTGTTAACATAAATTACAAAGCATTCTCTTTTTTTATGTTATGAAACAAATAATATGGTTTATTTAGGGGGAAAATCACCCAGGTTCGAAATCAGAAAAAGTCATCCAGATAAATAAACTTTATAGTGATTTTAAAACAAAGTTACATTTTAATTATAAAAATAAAAGCATTTAATTTTTTTAGTACCATGTTTTAACCTTGTTTTAGTTAACTTCTAGAAGTTGCGGAATTAAAAGCGATCAATTTTAACGCCAACGATTTTGAAACCAATCACAAATTTATAATGACTCCGAAATAATAATGTATATCAAATTAAATTTGCTGAAAGGTAAATAAAAGTTTAACTTCGACGTTTCTCCTTCACCGGGTTCTATTTATCCGAGCTAACCAATATTATGATTTCCATAACTTAAATTAATTAATTTTAATCCTGCTAATCAATAAACTTTGCTGTTAATTAAGGCTAAGATGAGATTTACCCTTATTTAGTTTCGTTTGTTATCATAAGAAATAATTAACGAGAACAAATCAAACACAAGGGACCATTTCCTTGCTTGTTATATACAAATTGTATAGCGCAGTGGTTGGCAAACTGATTGGCAAAAGTACCAAATATGCACATAACAAAAATTATCCTTTTTGTTATTCTAATACACCTTAAATATAAGTTTTTTTTCAGACTTTTTGACATCTCAACAAAGATGAAAAATTTCTTGATTTTTTTTCGCAGATACTTTGGGGCACATTATATAAACTAAATAAAATAAAGCAACTTTGTTTCTAACCGGTTTTTTATTGGGACATTTTTCTCCAACCGGTTTCGACAAGAACCTTGTTATCATCAGGGTTAAACATGTACATCATCAGGGCACATGTTAAACCCTAATGATGACAAGGTTGGAGTAAAAATGTACCAATTAGAAAGTGGTTCAAAATGATGTTTTATTTTATAAAGTTTATAGATGAAGAAGGTTATTTTAAAGACCAGCTATTGTTGTTCACAACGTTTTGAGTGTCACCAAATACCAGTTCATAAACATGGATTTTCTCTACGTGGGAATTATTTTATATGTTGACATCTCAACATAGATGAAGAAAATATGGAAATTTGGGTATTTACAGGGCCTATGACCTGTCATGGGCTGGAAAAAATCTTATATATATTTCACAAAAATCTCTAATTGTAATAAAAGCTTACTCAACTCAACCATAGATGATGTCGAGAACTAGCATGTTAAAGACGGTATCAATTGAAGGATAAATACAACTCCCGAAATTTGAATAGGGCGATTGTCAATCATGGTAGAATGGTAAATGTTACACGTGTTACGACTTCCACTCTCTACTTCCTATATCCGTATGTTGAGATAACAATAATATTTTGAGTTCGATTTTCTCAAAGGCCTTTCTATATCCTCCTATAGTATATATGAGGATATTATGATTGAGGAATTACGGATCTAGAGAATGGATTTAATCTAAATGATGTGATCGTGTCCTTACTATAATATAATATACCTACCGTAAGATATGAGACAAAGCCGACACAGCCAAGTGACCCGGATAATAATCGTTGTAATATTTCGCGATAATGTGTTGAATATCCTTTCCGAAATACGAATATTTTAAAGGCACTATAATTTCAATAAATACAAATCTATCTTAAAGATCATTTTATTTTATTAAAATTAAACACTTGAATATACCACTTTAATGAGTTTTATTTATATTTACGACTAGTGTCGAAAACGTTTTAATTTAAAAAGTTTTAATTTGTACCAGAAAATGAAAACATCTGTCGTTTTCGACACTAGTCGTAAATATAACTAAAACTCATTTAAGTGGTTTTTCAAGTATTTAATTTTAATAAAATAATCATGTCATTCCACAAAGTTGATGCCCAATCAATAAATAATAAAGATTATTTTATATAATCTTTATTTGTAAATCATTTTAATAGATTAAAAGTTGTCCTTGGAAAAAACTAATTATTTTTGGTTTTTATTTAAACATAATTAATTATTTAATCCAGTCGCTCTCCTGATATGCTGCCGTAACAACCTTTCAAATGGATTTAATTTTTATAAAATAAGATCTATTGTAATTAGACTTTCTAGGCACGTGTGTGTTTACCAAATCATACAAATGTATTTTTCATTTATGTTTTACTTAGTAAATACCACTATTTCTTCAAATCTACTGTGAGACGTGTTTCGATGCATTCCGCATCATTTTCAAACACCGTCTGAAAATGATGCGGAATGCATCAAAACACGTGTCACGTTAGATTTTAATAAATAGTGGTATTTACTATGTAAAACATAAATTAAAAATGGAAAGATTTTACCACAAAGTGACTGCTGAATCAATTAATGAAAACATATAAATGTATTTTACAATGTTCAACAAAAATGTTTTACCGTTTTTTTAATTGATATGTTATTGAATAAAAATAAAGTTATACTTTATATTTGAAGCACTAACTTTGGGATTTTCCATTTTATTATTAAAATTTTACCTTGTTTTTAAATCACTATAAATATTTGATTATAACTTAATTATAATGTCTACCGGTTTCAAAGCGGATTTCGGTTTCGCGTCTTTATTAAGACTGATTAATACTTAATAGTATTAATCAGTCTTGATAATGAAACGGCTAGCTTCAAAACCGGTAGATAAAATAACTAAGTTATAAAAAAAAAATCATATTGATTTTAAAACAAAATTACATTTTAAGTATTAAAATAAAGTTATATGTTACTTTTTGTGATAGATCGATAAAAATACATTAAATTAAAGTTCGATAAAATTAACAGTAGGTATTGCAAACAAAAGACAAAATTTGTGCAAACACAGATATAATTTTTTTTTGGTGATTTGTATCGATGACATTTAAATATTTCAGTGTTATTTAAATAATGAATTGATCTTTTAAGTTTATTATAATAAACTAACAAATAGCATTATTTGTATTGAATATGTAAGTAAATTGTTGAAATTCCATTAACCCCTCCACTGATTGAAATAATTTGATCGTCTCTTAGATAATTTCATTAGGAGGAGAGACAGAGAACTTCAATCATTTCTAAGTGGTTAAATCCATGCCTTTTCCTTTTGAATACTTCTATATCTGTTCCGCTATATACATACTAGAGATGTTTAGTAAAATTTAAACCCGCTTTAGCAAATCTCCAACCTTTTAATATTAGTACGTACTATAGTACCCTAAGAGCGCATTAGGAGCGTGGCTTTGATTTAATATGATCAAAGACCTCCTACCCCTCATTGCTCCTTTGACGTGAAGCCTACGTACAATATATTACTGCGTACACACGCTAAGAAATAATATCGCTATTGACAGACAATTTTGCGAAAACTAATATGTTTGCTCCTGAAATATCTAATCCTCAAGCTCTCTTATACATTTTTATGGATTTTAAAGAGGATTTTCGACCTCCACTCTAAGGATTATTTTTATTATGAATTGTATTCAAGATATTCTACAGATGTTTTTTTTTTGTTATTATTAAATTTTATCACAAACGTGTTTTTTTTCAATAAATGGCTTGTTTAAATGATCACTTTATAAACTGTGTTACATTTACGGTGAATACCTAGCCTTTCGTCTCCTGTTCCCAAAATTCTTCTCTTGAAATATCTTGGAATTATTGTGATGGTTAGTAGTAGTAGTAGTAGAAGTAGTAATAGTAGTAGTAGTACTCAAAATTACCTACAAATAAAATAATAAACGTTAAAGAAAATAATTAATTACTTATAAAAACGGATAAAAAAGTTTTCAAATTAAAAAATTAAAATAGAATTATTTTAGAGGAGAATTAGTTTCTTTATACGAAGTGCTAGAAGCTAAGATGATTTTTGGTACATTTATTCAGTAAACAAGATGGATAAATTTTCTTTCGTATATTATTAAATTGTATTAATTAGGGTTTAAAAGTCCTTTTTCAATTATAAATTTCAGAAACACGATACTCGAATAGATCCCACTCAATAATAAATATTTCACAAACCCTTCATTTTATTATGAATTTATTGTATAATATTACTGCCCACACAAGCAAAGCACTCAAAAAATTCAATATGAAAATTGTTAAGTATACTTTTAACTTCAGCACGTGTAGAAAATTTGAATCAAATGGATAGTAGGCCGCTTAATTTGTTAAATTAACAATCTTAAATGTTAAGTTATTTTAAGTGGTAATTTTATAATGGTACGTAATTTTATTCAAACATTATATTCAACGAAAAAATAATTTAAATAAAACTTTAACCAATTTTAAAATTGAATAAAAAATTTGGCCAAATAAAATAATGTACTAAACCATTACCAATAAAAACAACTTAACAAAGAAGTTTGGCAATTTTATATTACAAACCGCCTAATATCTTTTTGGCGTCCGCCGACTCAATGTTGATTGTACCATGTTTTATAACACAACCCTTGTATAAAGGTATTGATGTAAACTTATGTATGTATATAGATATATATACATATTTATATTACACCATGGATAAATAAGTTTATTTCCTTCCAATTTAATCAAAGCTACTTTGAAGTTTTATATATTTTAGTAAGTATTCGAAATTGCAGCAATTTTCCATGCACACAAAAATGATTTAAAATCTGTTATTTTTCCAAATCGATACGAAAATGTAATGTATTATATGAAGAGACACCCTCTGTATTTAGTACAATAGTATTGTACATTTGTCCGATAACACCAATACGCAAACAGTCGATTATTAAAACTTGAAACGGGCTCTTGTGTTAAAAGCTCCGAGGGTTGGATTTAAGAAGGGTCGTACACGTGTCTTGTCAAAAATGAGAGTTGATAATGTGATTAGTTCAATTCGTTAGAATCATGATTGTACGTCAATTAGGCAACTCGGAGTCTATGTGACGTTTGTAAAAGTTTGTGACGTCACGCCTCCTATCCCATTAAAGTTGATGTGAACTTCTAAATGGAGTTTCGCTGATCTACGAGTCAGACCGGAACTCTTAGGCGATTAAGCTCTGCCCGTTTAAGGTGGGTTCACTCAATTTATACGTAAAAAACGGTGAACTCTCCGAATTATATGATTAAAAAGTGTCCGTTTTTCTATGCCTTCTAAGTACAACGATATACGATGAGTCCTCTTAAATCTTTTAGTAAATTCCGCAGTTAATTTTGGACAGTTATTATTCTGTATTGCACGAAATAAAATTCAAAAGTTTGTATCATTGTTGTACTTTTAATTTGTAATTAATTATTTTATGTGAAAATATTTTTTTTTAATTCTCAAAAATAAGTTTATCTTACGTTTATGCGAGGTATTGATTAAAAATAAGTATTTCGAATTAGAAATATGTTTATGAACTAAATGATATAACTGAAACCGTGATTTTAGTGGCTAAATTTTCAACATTATTTGTTTTTTTTTGTTTTTTTTTTTATTTGTTTTTTTAGTATAATTTTTCCTATTTGAGTTCCACAATCAGATAAAACATTAATAATTGAATAAGATCAATAATTATTACGTTTTGCTGTTTTTCGTATCTCTTAAATCTAGTTGTTCTCCCTTTATACAGTATGTAGGGTCTTAATCAACATATAAACATTACTTTTTAAGCTTTGAAAATGGCAGAAATTATTTATTAATTAGTAATCTCAACCCTTTTTAAATATTAAAAATAAATAATCTGAGGTTTTCTAGAAACATTAATCATAAAAGTTAATTAATCAAATAAGATTTATATGACCAAATCTTGAAAGCAACAATTCATCCATTAAATCCGTATCAAGATAAGTGTTGTTAAGTGTGTAATATCTTTATGCTTCGGAAAACAATTTTTCTTTTTGTCGTTTTTCTGAGTGGGATTTAAGATGTTTTTAGTATTTTTAATCTTTGCACAGCTTAACTAAGATAATACTTTAAAAGAAATACGACATTACTCGTCATTCGACTTATAGTGAAAAGAACGGCAAGAAACTTAAACATGACGTTTATAACAGAAGTAAGCGCCTTAGAAAGTAAGTCTATAGGACTGATAGCATGAGAAATCAAAAATATGTCGTATTTATTGTAAGAACGAAGGAACATACAATTAATTTTTCTATTTTCTAAAATCTATTGTGACACTTGTTACCATATGATAGGGTGTTTGGTAATGATGGGGAATGAATGTGCCCAAAAAATATTTTCACAAAAAGTGGTACTTACATGGTTATATTTAAAATGGATATTTATTATAAAAAGCGACAAAAAAATCGATTCCTCATTATTTTTTTTCCATAAAGTATGTTATGTCCTTCATTTTAAGCTAGTTTTGTATATGCATCCCATCACAAAAAAAAACTATTCCTTAAAAATTAAAATTGACTTTTTCAATAGTTCTTACATTACAAAGAATTTCAGAGGTCATATTCCAATATGATTTTAATAAAAAAATAACACTTGAATTCTGTCCCCGTGGTTTTTATATGTTAACGACATATGATATTTTTATTCCATACATTGCGGCTAACGAAATACAACCGGGTTACAACCTTCCCAGAAGACCAACAAGGAGATGAAAGGATAGCTGGGCATCAACATCACAAGAGGAACCACTTTCTTGAAAAAATCAGATCTTAAGATCTAATACAATAAAAAAAATAAGAACGACATATTACATCATTACCCGTATTCATATGTTTGGTAAGTCGGTACCTTCAAAATTTATCCATAAAACATTCCAATCCTGTCACTACTGCACTCATGGTACGAACATTTGAACAAGATCCGCTACAACTACATATATGGTAGTTGAATTATAATATCTTTGTCAACCAATGGTAAGTCCAGAATGACGCCACGGATAAACTGTTTTACGTGGTATTAAAATAAAAATCGTGGAACCCTTTATTATTCGTCGTCATTACTAAGGGATGTGACTCTTGACACTATCACCACCGAGGTGTATTCTGCTGCCTTAACTTGATCGGTCCATCGTGGGAGATCTTCTTCTCCCTCTCTTTCCCTCCAGGCTACAAATCACAACCAGTCGTTCCAAAGAATTTTCCAAAGAAGTGAAGAGTCCGTCATGTACAGATATTGGCAAGAGTCAAGCCATCTAAGTGTATTTTTATAGATTTCATCATCAATAATACTAATTGTACGAATGATTTTATGAAGTAATTAAATTGAAATTTGATTGTCCGCCTTTGTAGTGTAATGGTCAGCGTGTTTAGCTCGTGCTGGAGGTCCCAGGTGCGATTCCCAGGGGGGGAGGTGAAAATAAATATTAGTGATTTAACACTGTAATATTTATTTAATATTACCCTGGACTGGTTCCTGAAGCGCAAGAGTGCCTTTATGTACCTTGCCTTTATGTAAGTAATGATCAAGATAACACTGCGTCAATTTGATGCAGTGCCCTATGCACCATTAGGTGCGGATAAGGGTTATAAATAAAAAAAATTAAAATTAAAAAATACAACAATAAAAAATTATTGCCTTTGCACGTGCACTTTGAAATAATCATAAAGGGACCACAGTCCTTACTATGAGGGTTGTCTCATCCAAATAATTTGTTAAGCTCATTACTGACGTCAGCGGAGCGGGAACCGGATGCTGTACTTCATCCTTGTGAAAAAATCTGGAACCCTCCTATCGGAGACAACAGAGGAACCTTCTCCCATCACTTCCGGGTGGGATTCAATCAGGAAGCAGGAAATGACTGCCTGCTGTGCGAATTGCGTCCACGTTTCCTTCCTGTAACCCCCCCCCCCCAAACTCATTCAAAGTCGTTATACTATTTTAACTATGGTACAATACTTTTGATAACAATTTTAAATTTAAATCATTTTACGTCCTTTTTTTAATGAAGACCATTGTTATAATATTTTTACTGTTCTTATAGGTATCAATAAGTTTTTTTTTTAATATGGAAAATACTGCAGTAATGCAATTTTTATAACTAAGTCTATATACCGTATTTTAATGGTTTACTCGTGTAATACATTTTAAATAAAAATAACACATGTATTGTTTTAACATTTATTTATTTGACCAGTTACTTGGTTTCGTCGTTACCGACATCATCAGTCTGTCTGATGATATCTGTAACAACGAAACCCGGTTACTGGTTAAATAAAATAAAATTGGAAAAAAAACTACAAAGTTGTTAAGTAATTATTCAAAATGCAGTTCCTTTATCCGCACCCAATGTTGCATAGGGCACAACATCGTATTGATGCAGTGTTATCTTGATCGTAACTTACATTAAAGGAAGGTGATCACTCCTGCACTAGTTCCCACTAGTCCAGGCTAATATTAAATGAACATAAAAGTGTAAAATCACTAATATTTATTTTCATCCCACCCCCCTTGGGAATCGAATCCGGGACCTCCAACTCAACACGCTAACTATTACTCCACGGAGTCGCACATATAATATAAATGTCAGTACAAAACTTAAATCGTAATTATTGTTTAAATTCTATAATTGTGTTGTTTTTTTTTTTTGTTCACAAAGTAATGGAAATTGACCCTATTCAATATGCTAAACAGTCAAATAGAGGCGTTAATCCCCCGCCAGTCATTACCCCCAACATACTACCTCCACTATTTTACTAGCGCTGAGGGACTCTGACGTCAGAATTTAAGGTAACGCAAATTATTTTTTAACTCCCTTAAGTATAAAACATCACGCAACATCCCTTGAGAATTGTTAAAATACTGTTGCTTTTTAAGCATCAATACTATCATCATCAATACATTTTGGTGTGGTTTTCTTTGCATTGTATTCTAGCTTGCATTTAAGGTATCAGAACGGAGAAATGGACTGTATTATTATTTAAATCTCATCAAAGATGAAGAAGAATATGGAAGTCTAGGCAATTACGGAGCTTACGACCGTCATAGCATGGTTTAAGTGATCACTATATACACGTGTAACATTCACCAATTCTACCTATGATTGACAACTACACTATTCGATATTTTTTTTTACCTAACGTCAAAGTGACTTTAAAATCTAGCTACGGCTTAAGCAACACCGCTTATCATGACCCTACTCAGGCTTCAACTTTTTAAGTTTCATAGCCTTCGCCTACTCGTGAGTGGATTTACTCTTTATGTTTAAAGTTACTTTAATTTCATTTAATTCATGAGTGTAAATTATATTAGAAAACACTCGCTTTACACTACTCGGATTCTTGGAACTTCTATAAATATGGTTCAATTTCAAAACATAGTGCTTGAATCACTAGAATTTCACTAGAGACATCTATTGGTGAGTTGAAAACCTCGTAAATGCCCATAGTACATTTTAGTGTGGTTTTCCATAGATCCATACATCTAGTCATACATGCCCTCCGATTACGCAGATTTTTGACACCGCCGGATTTTAGGTTCTGATTGATCTGATCGTGCCAAGTCTTTTTCGGTCGTCCTCATTCTGTTTTCCCTTTCACATCCGCCACATATATTTTCTCAGTCATTCTCTTGTTATCCATTCGCTCTACATGTTTATACTACCGTAAAGAACTCTTCCTAATCTTTTCAATTACTGATACTGATAATCATGCTTTGATGTAATTAACTATTTCATTAACATGGCATCAATTTAATACATTTCTCTATGCACTATTGAGTATGGATAAGGCTGATCCTGATACTGATATTAGTATAATTTAATAATAATAATAAAACCCTTATCCGCACCTCAATGGTGCATAGGGCACTGCGTCATATAAACGCAGTGTTATCTTGATCGTTTACACATGAAGGAAAGGTGATCAGCCCTCCGCTTCAGGTACCAGTCCAGGGTAATATTGAATAAACATGACAGTGAAAAAATTACTAATATTTATTTTACCCCCCTTGGGAATCGAACCCGGGACCTCCAGAACGGTAGTAGAGCGTGCTGACCATTACACTACGGAGGCGGACAAAGTATAATTTAAATGGTTTTAATTTTTGAAAATAAGAAATATCATAAAATTCCCATCATTCTTACCGCATAATGTTATTTATTTCATGACGCTGATTTGATTATTTTGGAAAAAGAAAACTGCAAATTGAAATAAAATTTGGTTTCCTTTGCAGTGTGGTAATATCTAAGTGTGAATAAAAATAACAATCTTGTATTCAATTTTGCCAACTGATCCGCACGCAAAGGGTAAACAAATCCTCCCTTTATCTACCCTCTTAGGCGGAGAGCACACACGAGCACAACCCCTGGATAAGATCAGAATGGTTAAAAAATACTAGAAATACACGAGAAAATTCTACAAACGTGCTCGAATGTTATTCCGCGCTGTGCGTCCTAAATGTAAATAGTTTTTTTTGTTTGTTTATGTTTTGTGTAATTTAGACCGCTTTTAGAATTTTGTCAGCCTCCGTAGTGTAATAGTCAGCATGCTTGGCTATCGTTCTGGAGGTCCCGGTTTCGATCCTCAGGGGGGGGTCAAATAAATATAAGTAAGTTCTTCACTCTAATATTTATTCAACATTACCCTGGACTGATACCTGGCTAATCACCTTTCCTTCATATGTTACTGATCAAGATAACACTGCGTTTATATGATACAGTGTCCTATGCACCATTGGGTGCAGATAAGAATAGAATTTTTAAACGACTGGTTTACAATCAATTAAATGATGAAAGTAATATTTTACATTAATAAAATACACACAGGATTTGCATTCATATGATTAATGATCAAATAAACATTACATCCATTCGATGCAGTGCCTTTTACACTATTAAGTGCAAATAAATGTCAATATCAGGGTGCCAGTAAGGAAAAAAATCTGGATGAATTAGCACATGAATATTGGGAGCAAATGAATAATATACAAGACATGTGTAAGACCGTATGCTACATATAGGATAGAGACCAGAGCAGACATAGCAAGAATCAAGTCTCTTCTAATAACTTCATAAATAAGGACATTGAGGTGCATAACCGGAAACACGTTAAGAGGCCGAATAGGAACAAGGAAATTTGGAAAATGCGTAGTACCTACGGAGGATATAGTCAAACGTGTTATGACATAGAAGAATTTCCGGAAAACCCATGTAAATAGAATGTATGAAAATAGACTGGACAGAATTACTCTTTAAGAGTACCCAGACAGAAGAAGACCACCTGGAAGACCTTTAAAGCGATGGCGCGACAGCTGACAGTCCACGCCACAAGAGATGGATAACGAAACAGATAGATTGTCGGATCTAACATGTTATATAAAAAGGAAGAAGAAGAAAAAATATTCCAACGACTAATATGATACTCAATAAAATAACATTAATATTTAAGAGAAAATCTTACTTTTAATTTTTTTCACTATACCTGGCCATTTTAATACCAATTAATTGATGGGCGGGATGTCTCGTTCGCCTAGTATATGATACAATAGTAAGGGAGTATTTATAACGTGCAACTCACAGACATACGTTAGTATAGACACCATTATATATAGATACTCTATCATAAAGATACCGTATGTTCCCGACGATCCGATAGTGTCAAGCGTTATCAAACCGGAAATCTGACAACCCTTACTACTTCCTACTTCCGCAATATCGCAAAATGTTTCGAGGGAGGAGATAGATATATCTTGTTTATCCTGTAATACTGAAAGCTATTCGAGTGTTCTCAAACGGATATTTTGATTACTTCCTAGAAATGTTTAGATGCTTTGAAATAAAACCATTCAAGGGAGTCTGCTCCAAAATTTATTAAATTTGAAGTTATCTTTAATTAAGTAATTTTATAATTTTCTTAGCTGAAGAGCTTTTTACCCTTAGGTTGTCCCTCCCCTAAGTACGCGAGGTAGTAAAAACTACGTAGTATTTTTTGCAGTGTTAATTATTAATATATCAGCCATTTGAATCAAACTCAAATTATTTGTATTTGTGTATGTTTAAGTATCTATGTATGTCTGTATATATACATAACAAACTATCCATCGCGCCACTTCGCCGCATAGGTAGGCAGAGAGAATAGAACACCACACCATTCTGTCTTTCCAATCAATCTTCGCTTTTTCCACATTCATGCATATATTTATTTCCTCATAAACGCCGATTATTCTGACTCACGCCTGACCACATTCTACTATTTAACATACTGGATCATTAAGTTTTAGTTTATTAATTTTAAGCCTTTTTGATATCCTGTCAAGTCCTCATTCAATTTGTAATCTTCACCCACTATATAAATCAACGTGTCATCGGCATATAAAATAGTTGTACTTTGCGGTGAAATAAAAGTGTATATTGAAAAAAAATATTATAACGATTTTTTAAAGTCAAGATTATCTTCCTCACAGCCACAGACCATTAATCGTTAAAGCCGCATCAATGTATCCACCTCTATGAGTTTCGGTTAAGATCATCCCTTTTTCATTCTCCCGAGTGTCCCTAGGGTGGGATATTGCATTAATAATGAAATTTCTCAATAACGCCCCTTCGTTTTCAATTGAGCGCCCAATTTTATTATGTACCCGCACGAGTTGTCAATCATTTTGTAGCTTTTTACTTGATTAAGCGCACGGTCTTTGTCAAAGAAAGGCGCACTTAAAACTACTTGATGAGGCTGTATTCATATTTGTACTCGTATAAATTAGATTTCTCAAACTCAGTTTATTTTAGTTTTCTTAAAAATCCACATTGTATACTACATACAATATGTTGATTGATCTTTTGTATGTGTACCTACATTCATTGTTCTGCAAAATATGTGCCGCGGTACACTGGTATACCGTAGTGATTAGTTGCTGTGCCGCGCAAAAAATCTAGTCTTGTGAAAATAACACAATTGCTCCAAATTTTGATTGCTTGTACCTATTCAGTTAAGTAGGCTCACATTTCAACATAAAATGTTCAATATGTTACCATAATATGGTAAATATGCGCCTCTGAAATTTCTTAATTTGGTAGATGTACCTTGAAAAGAAAAATATTGCTGAACACTGCCAACATTTCTAAAACATATAAGCAAGAGCTTATTTTGAACGTATTGTTGATCGAAGAACAATACATCATGTCTCACACAATCAGGATATTCTAGAGAATGATATAATATATACATACGATGTTTGAAAGTGATGTGGAATGTATCAAAATACGTGTCATAATAAATTTTAATAAAAAGTTGTATAAACTTAGTAAAACATTAATTAAAAAAGGATAAATATTACCACAAAGTAACTGCCGAATCAATAACTGTGAGAAAGACAATATTAAATCAACTTCAATATTCCTACTTCATAACTGATTGTCATCCTATTCGTGATGTCAATTTTAGTAAAACACGGATATATTTTATTTTCCGCTGGTTTAAATATTGATGTTTTGTGCAGTTTAATACCCCAATATTGTATTACCTTATCAAATCAAATGTTTACTTAAATTACAGAAAACAACATACTCTTAAAATCAAAAGAAAGGGTTAAATTTTAGGGGAGGATTATAGCATAAAACAATTTCCTTACTTACAATCTAACATTCAATAAAGTCAAGTAAACATTATAATATTCGAGTACAAACTTAAAAAATAAAAATTATTTTGAATATTTATCGTAATTTTTTGAAATAGGACACAATAATTGAAATTCAAAATAGGTATTTTTAGTATTTTTCAATGATATGATACACGAAATAAACGTATTATTTATTGATTTGGCATTAACTTTGTGGAATGACATGTTGATTTTTTTTTAATAAAACACTAGAATAAACCACTTAATGAATTTTATTTATATATACGACAAGTTTCGAAAATTTACAGATGCACTTAGGATATAAGCTTACAGAATATGAAAACATCTAGTAGTTTTTGAAACTAGGCGTAAATATAAATAAAACCCATCAAGTGGTTTATTCAAGTGTTTAATTTTTAAAAAACAATCGAATTAAACGTATTTAGCACATGATAATAATATTTTATATCATTATAAATATTAAGAAGTACAAGGAAGACATATGCCCCGACATTCAATAATAAATTAGTGTAAATTTACATATAGTGCGAACAAAAAATAAAATGAAATAAAAGAAGTATGCTAATAAAAAAATTAAATAACTGTCTTTTTAAAAATTAAAATTAAAATAAAAAGTTTCCTATACTATACTTTCAGTAATACGAAATCAAAATCAATGAACCAATACTATAAATACTCGTAGATGTACATGAGGTTAGTAAGTATTTTGTTAGGTTTGTTTAAAAAGATTTGAAATATTTGTACAATATTTTTAATAACTCGAAAAATAAATGATAATAAAAACATGATATAAATAACTTCTTAGTGGAGAAAATCATACGTATTCATACCTTTTTCAACATTTTTTTTTGTTTTTTTTTTTTTAAATGTATTCTTCTCTCTACTGAGCTTATTTAAATTGCGGAGAAAATTGAGGTTTCAGTCAGTTTGCACGATCTGGTCATCCCATTTCAACATTCAACAAATTTAATTTTGTATTTTAAATAATATTTATAATTGATCTCACAATAGTCACATTATTTCAGTAAATATTGGTACTGCACGATGTTGTATAATATATCATAAGTGTTCTTTTGGAACATTGAATGCAGGCAAACTTTAAACACCCTTCTTCCCAACTAGAACTCGTACCAGTCTTACATCCTAACAGTATTACCTTTATTTCCTATCTTGTCTTATGCCTCAATACCTCCGCTTCCTCCGTCACCGTCAATCACCCTCGCATCCCCATCGCGTTCAGAAACCATACCCTAGCAACCCTGTGATGGGAATATTAGAGGGATGGCACTAAAAACAAATTAATTATGCAACGAGCGAAGACTCGTTCATCCCTTATCGAATGCCACCCGTAACAAGGGGATGATAGGAGAAATACTGGATCCACTAAGGGCGAAAGTTTTACGAGCACGTGAATGGGGTGAGTTTTTTAGGGATGCTTTATTACCGATGAACTTTATTTGAAAAAGCTTTTAGACATTTAATCTAATTAACTTGTTTTCGTATTAAAATATTATTACTGTTACGATTACGTGTAACGCTTAATACAACATAAATTTGTCTAATTTTATATTAACATATTTTCCAAGATATATAGGGTACAACATCAAATTAGTTATGTAGTAGGGTGTTCAGTGCCGCGCTCGAGATTACTGTATATTATATAAAAGGAAATATATTTGTTGATCTACAGATTATGTAAGTGAAGGAGTTTAAGATGAGTCACACGTTAACATTTTTTTCCAGAAATTCATTATATGTTTCATTAAGTTATTTTAAAATAAGTTTTTAAATTAAAAAAAAAATTAACCTATCATCACGCCATTTTCCCGCAGGAGTAGACAGAATAAATAAAACGCCACACTTATGTGTCTTTGCGCACGTTCTTCGCCTCTTCCACATTCATGCACCTTCTCATACATATCCGCCGATTATTTCGATTTCTGAACCGACCGCTTTCAAGTGTCATACCAGATCATGCCAAATTTTCTACTCTTTTTTTCTAACTACATTCGCCTCATAAATTTGTTTTACCGTTCTTTCCGCACTCATTCGTTTCATATAACATACCTTTCGGAACATATTTATGATAAAATGAAAACAATATTGGGTTTAACATTCTCAATTATTCTAATTCGAATATTCGGTTGGTTAAAAGTATGTTTTAATCCTAAAATCGGATTTTACGTATAAAAGAAGTATATGTCATGTTAAACTATGCACCATTTTCAACAATTTGGATAAAAAAATTCAATCAAATACAACTTTCACTTTTGCTTTATACTACCATTTCCAGAAGAGGTCGATACATCCTAAACATTCTCCTTAATTTGTATGCATCGCTGCTATTAGTGATTTCATCAAGCCGCCCTTTATTCGTCGATACCCTTAATCTTCCCCTAATTTGCTTGAGATGAAACTAGGGGCAAGTGTTTTTTTTCTTCCTAAAGGAGACTTTATAAATAAACAATGATCAATTACGATTTTTCAAATCTGCTGAATTTGCATTATTGAAAAAGGAATCTGCAAAAGTAAAAATACCTCTAATGATAACTAAAATATAAGCAGAGGGTGGACAAGATAAATGCTGAAAATAAAATCCAAAGAGGGTGGACTATCCGCTTGGTGTATTTTGAAAATAAACGTATATTTTCAACCTCTACTGTAGTGATTTCTTGATGGGTGTGCCAATATAACCTTCAAAGTTACGAGATACAAAAGGCTCATGACAAACTCGGTGGAATTAATTTAATTTACATTCATCAACCCCAAAGTATAACTCGGTTTTGAGATGTCATGGAGCACTTTGTTGATTAAAAACTTGAGTACTCTGAGAGGAAAAATGTTCTCATACTTTAATATTCTCAAGACATGGCATAATTGAATTTTAAAATAAATAAACGTACATTTTTTTTATATTTCGGTCATCAATATCAGGATGAAATTTTCCGTATATTTCATAAGTTTTCCTCAAAAACATTTTTGTGTGTTCATTTATGTAAGTAAAGTAATAGTTTTTGTGATCAGTAGTAATATTCGTAATTATTTTTTTTTACAAGTACCAATGTATGTGTATTATATTCGGACTCTTATCCGCACCCCGATGGTGCATAGGGCACTGCATCATATAAACGCAGTGTTATCTTGATCGTTAACACACGAAGGAATGGTAATCAGCCCTTCACTTCAGGTACCAGTGCAGGGTAATATTGAATAAATATTAAAGTGAAAAATCACTTTTATTTATTAGACCCCCCTCTGGGAATCGAACCCGGGACCTCCAGAACGATAGCCGAGCGTGCTGACCATTACACTACGGAGTATCTCAGTATGAATTATTATTGTTGTAATTGCTATATCCATCTCCTGAGAGTAGCAGTAGGCACATTTGGCTACCATGCTGGTAGGTCCGAGTTCGATTTCCAGGAAATCAAAAATGATTTTTTTAAATGACACTTTTATTTATTAAATATTATACCCTGTACTGGTACCTGAAGCTCAGCAAGTATCACCGTACCTTCCAGCGATGGACGCGTTAGTAGCAGCTATATATACAGTTTTTTTTTTCAATCATATTTATTTATAAAAATAATGATATAATAATAATAATAGATATCTTTATATGAGTTTAATAGAGAAATACTTATCCATGTACTTCCACCAGTGTAAGAGTTGAAAAAATAATAGTATGTATATGTATAGACAAATTCATGACATTAAAAAAAATTGTTAAATATACTATTAAATAAATAAATAGTAAATTAATTTTGTCCGCCTCCGTAGTGTAATGGTCAGCACGCTCGGCTACCGTTCTGGAGGTCCCGGGTTCGATTCCCAAGGGGGGTAAAATAAATATTAGTGATTTTTTCACTGTCATATTTATTCAATATTACCCTGGACTGGTACCTGAAGCGGAGGGCTGATCACCTTTCCTTCATGTGTAAACGATCAAGATAACACTGCGTTTATATGACGCAGTGCCCTATGCACCATTGGGGTGCGGATAAGGGTTTTATTATTATTATTATTAAATTAATAAGGCAGTCTTCAACAGATTGAATGAAAATAATTATTTAAAAAAACAATGAATATAACTATTTAAAGACCAATTAAAGAACTATGAACCAAACAAACAAATAAATCACTATATTTATATATATATAACGTTAAAAATAGATTTAAATGTCCACACTGTAGACTCCTAAAAGTTAAAATAAACAGCTTCTTCTTAAAGACTTATTAATACTCAAAAATATTATTGAATTATTATTATAGTATTTAAATTTAAGCAATTTTAAATAAAGTTGGT
The DNA here is from genome assembly GCF_059751285.1 of Brachycentrus maculatus. NCBI lineage: Eukaryota > Metazoa > Arthropoda > Insecta > Trichoptera > Brachycentridae > Brachycentrus > Brachycentrus maculatus. The sequence continues at coordinate 123,647 of NW_028281659.1, read as the reverse complement.
TTTTAAGTTAAATAGTTGAAAATCATAACTTTCGTGCTTCAAATATTGATTAGATCATCGATACTCAACCTGCGGCCCGCGGGCCGCATGCGGCCCACCAAGCTTTTATGTGCGGCCCTAGACGCATTCATTATCAGGAGCATGATTTAAATCAAATCTGGCATTCTAAATTTCGTACATTCGTTTTAACTTTGATGCACAAATAGTAACACCCGATGAGATTTGTCATCAATGTCCACATCAGATCTAGTATAAGAGTGTTGCTATTGAACACGCTACATTTATTATAAAAACAAATATTTGACAGGCAAGGTACGCGCCCAAATAATTTTGTTGCGGAACCGTGTGCTGATAAGCGATATGTACACTTATTATTTTGTTTTTGTTTACAATTTTTAAATCTCAAAATTGTTTTCTAAAGAGGGGGGGGTGTTTCGTGATTTTTTTTCGTCATACCAGTATAGTGTTGCATCCCGCGTAACTTCAAAAATATATGTATGTGGCCCGAAGAAATAAAAGGTTGAGTACCATTGGATTAGATTATATTTACAGTAATTTTTTTTTTAATTGTGTAAAAGAAATAAACGATATTAAAAAGTATTTTCAAATTAAATGGATGTAAAGGGTTTTAGCCGTTTCCTATATAATTTGTACAGCTAACAACAAACTAGATTCTACCCCAACAGATCGAGGGAAGTTTCCACAAAAATAACGTGATAGCTAACATCCCTAAGGATAGGTCCCTCACCGCAATCACACACAAACATTTATTTGAAGTATATTTGTATTTCACCAAACAAACTTTTAGATACAAGTGTACTTTGATACCGGTGATATAAAAATAAATTTAAAAAAATCCTTAATTTTTAAAACTTTTTTTTTCAAACACATTTTTTTAAATGCGTTTGTTTTATAGACGTTCGTATTTTTTTGAAGTTAATTTTTTGAAGCTGATATTAAATTTAATTTAAATTAAATTAAATTAAAAATTAAATTAAATTTAAATTAAATTTCATCACTTTGAGAATTTAGGAAGTGTTTTTGTTAGTTACTGTCAAAGCCGTTATAATGAGTGTATTAAAGCTCCTACTCTGATCATTTCTTGCTCCATGTACGAAATACGAAGCATCTGTTGCTTCCAAAACTATTCGTTAAAATATATTTAACTCAAGTGGTACAAAAACAAGTGTTTTCATTTACAATTTCATCATGCCTTAGCACAAAGTTCCAATTCCGAAATCACAATAAATAAAATAGAATAAAATAACAACTTTGTAATTTTTTTCCACATGAATTTTATTTGACCAGCAACCGGGTTTCGTCGGAACCGACATCATCAGACTGGTGATGATGTCGATTGACCTAGTCTGATGATGCCGGTAACAACAAAACCCGGTTGCTGGTCAAATTCATGTGGAAATAATTTAAAGTTGTTATTTTATTCTTTAAAATGCAGTTCCACTAAGAAATGTCAGTACAAAACTTAAATAAATAAAATAATTTTAATTTGTTATTTTATTTTTATTTTGTATATGATAAATTAAATCAAAAGTAAATAATTTTAAGTCTTTTTCATAACATCGCCATCTTTGTTTTCATCGTCGCACTCTGTTTTAAAAGCGAACACTTTTTAAATTCAAAACTAAATTTTTTTATATTTTTTTAATTCTTTTGCATTTCACAATATATTAAAATAACAAGTACAATTTTTTTAACAGTAATACAAAAAAATATCCCACAAAGACATGGCCTGTGTGTGGTATACATCAATATTTTAAGTTATAATAAAGGGCACTGGTGAGAATTCAATAGATATTGATCTCTTCTTCTTCTTCTTTTAGGACTATGTCCTGTCATTCTCCGGTCCGCTCCTGGGATGTGGAAGACCAGCTATCTCTCCATCGTTTAGATGGTCTTCCTGGGGGTCTGATCCCGCTTATGCTGCTGTCCGCTGCTATCCTCACCACTCGATCCGAACGTGATTTCTCCAGAAACGTCTTCTTTCTCTTCCCCATCGCACAACATCTTCAACATCGCAGATTTTTCTTATTTCAGAGTTTCTAACTCTGTCGCAAAGTGTTAGGCCTGCAATGGGTCGTAGAGTCTTCATTTCGGATGTCCTAAGAAGGCTTTTTGTTCTCGCGGTGTCGGCTCGTGTTTCTGTGCAGTATGTCAATAGATATTATCAGAAATAAAATTATATTTAATGTGCTTATATAGACTACAAATATTTAATTTTTAGAAAAAACATAAAATCTAAGAGATGAAAATGAAAAAAAAAATAAGCAAATATGTACTATTTGAGTTATACGTTTTAAAAAAGGTACTTAGATCCGTTAAACTAAATGAATGCGCTTTCCCAGAAAATACATAGAAGGGCACGCACCTACATCCCCCATTAGCTACTGTTGTCTCCCATAAATTATTGCTGCATATGTTAAAACTGTCACTTAGAATTGTATAGCCATGCCATAACTAGGCAGAACAACTGTCTCAATATTTAGTTTTTACGTGTTTTTGTTTATAAAATACAACTTATTAGAGTCAAAAAATCTGTGTTTGATTTAAAATGAGTACATAAATAAATACATTTCTTTACACACATATATAATTGGTATTTGTATAGTTTCCCTCTCCATATTGCGTGAAATGCATGCGCAAACAATGGAGTCCTCTCAGCATCAGAAGTGCATTGTTTATGAGTTCCACTGGGATCGATTTGCTGAAGTTTGCTGTGTGCAAGTGCTCCTTATTTTGTTATTGGGGAGATCACGTTTTGTTTGCTTTTATCCGTAACGTAAATGCAACCGTAGGTTGAGACGATTTATGTTGCATTGATACTGAGGAACTGTTTGCAATTGCTTGAGTGAGCAGTACTTATCTTAGATAACTATACTAATAATAATAAACCCCAATGGTGCATAGGGCACTGCTTCATATAAACGCAGTGTTATCTCGATCGATTACACATGAAGGAAAGGTGATCAGCCCTCCACTTCAGGTACCAGTCCAGTGTAATATTGAATAAATATTAGAGTGAAAAAATCACTTATATTTATTAAACCCCCCTGGGAATCGAACCCGGGACTTCCAGAACGGTAGACGAGCATGCTGACCATTACACTACGGAGGCGGACAAAAATAGATAACTATACTCGTACTTTATCTACATATACTATACATGTGTCGCCTTCTTTCAAATTCCGCCAGATCCATGATAGTCGATTTTACCAAAAATGCGAAATTCTTCGGGAAACGCTTTATGATATATACATACGTATATAACGAATATGTTTCAAAGATTTGTCTATCGTTAGATAAAATAAAATGAAATAGAAAAAAAACGAGACACAAACCGATAATGACGTCATCTTAATTTTTGACCTATCCCCGCTCTCTGATTGGCCGATATGGATCGGGAGGCAAGTTTCATAAATATATAGGGGAATTTGAAATACAACGCGGGTTTTTAGTATTTGTTAGGAGGGTTTTCAAGTATATAAATATTGTAAACAAAAAAAACCACAATTGGCATTCCGATAGAGTATTTATTTTAAAAGCTTATAAAATTGGATCTGGCGGATTTCGAAAGTAAGCGACACATATAATCGTTTTATAGGAGGACATGATACTCGTATCGTCAGTAAAAAATTAAAATCATTTCCATTGTTACAATATTATTATCATTAAACCATATCTGCTTCCTAAGTAGAGCATATGGAGTCCACAATCTGTCTCCAGGCTTTTCTGTCAGCTGCCAGCTCCTTTGCATCCACCCAAATCAGATCCGCGTCTGCCGAGCCGAACTGCCGACGAATCATCAGTAGTGGTCTGCTGGGTGGCGCGAACCTGATGTGTTGTAAAAGAAGCAAGCTTGATGGCGGCTCTCGGGAGGCATGCGGAGTACATGGCCAAGACAACTGAATCGCCTTTTCTTGATGACAGTTGTCACCAATATTTACTGCTTCCTACGCCTCTCCATTCCTCACGAGTCAAACCACCGCACGCAATATGTTATGTTACAATATGCAGAACAAAATGAATTCAAATAAAAAATGTTTGAAATATTTATCAGATACTGGAATTTTCATTGTCGATATGTAAGTAGTACATCCTGCTTCTATTTTCCATAAAATCATTAATCGTATAGATTAAATATAAAGGTACTATTAATAGGTGGATAATGGAAGTGATCAGATTTGACATAAATCGCATCAGTCAGGCATTTCGTATTTGATTGCATAAATAATTTTATAACATTTTAATTCTTAAAAATATTTTTTGTAAAATAAGCTTTCGGCACTTGAAAACTCATTTAGGACACATCACCGAATTTTTTTATTCGTAATAATGTGCATATTGATTAAGAAAAAATAATTTAAAAAAACATTTTTGTGACGTAACCTAGTTTAAATTATTATATTAGCCGAACAAAGATACCCTGTTCCAGATAGGTAAATATTTAATAAGCATTATTGCAAGGGGAAACTAATATAAATAATATTTTCGTCAGCTTTTGTTGTGTAGCGGTAAGTGCGTTTTGTCGTGGTTTGATTCCCAGAGGAGGTAAAAATAAATATTTTAAAGAAAAGTTATAGCTTATAATTATTTGACTGTCATCAGTTATTATTTGTTGAATAATAAACTTAAAATTTCATTTCCATGTATGTTTAGAATAAAAATAGAACTTTATATAAAAAAAGAATGACTAGGTATTTGAACCCTTTTTCTGTGAAAACATTTCTTTAAAATAATGAGGAATAAAATTTTAGTGAAAATAATTGTTTTATGTACATAAATGTATGTATTCACTCTTTTTTCTAACAAAACTAAGATATTTTTGGTTATAGAATTCGGAAAAAAAGTAAAATTTATTTACATAATTGCTCATGTAAAAGTATAAATAATTCAATTGACTTACCCCTAAATCTGTTATCAACCACCTTCAAGTTAGTTAAGGGTATATCGATTACATTCCTTGTTTAGTGTTTCAAAGACTAAGTGCTTCATAACTATGTATATGGTAAGTTCATTTCACTTGAAAATGTATCAGTTTCATGATTGGGGTAGTTTTCAGATTTCAGGTATCGTGCGAGTATCTGGTTCACAGTTCACACAGCGGAGGTGGTGGATCCAGCATGTACTACATACTTGCATGCGATGCAACCGCGAGACATAGAACTTCAATCTGCTCTAATTCGTATTATGTTATCGCTATAAAGTTATGCACCGATAACCATATGCTGCTCCACTTACAACACGTTACCTATTTTAAAGTAATAAAATATATTTATTTATTGGTGTTTCGACTTTAGATGAAACATCTACCATTTTTCATATGAAGGAAGATGGAAGTTTGAGTATCTTTCACTTCGCAAATTTCTCAACTTACGGTATTATATTTCAGTTATTTAAAAATATATACTCTTAAATATATGACCCCATAATCAGCCATAATCAGATTTCAGTAATTACTTAACATATTTTGCAAATTTCTCAACTGATAGCGCCACAATCAACTATAATCAGGCTTAAGTGATCAGTTTTTATGATTCGCAAAATTCTCAACTGATGGCGCAACAATCAGCCATAATCAGGCTCTAATAATTATTTTGCAAAAAGAACTAGCATGTGAAAAGTAAACACAAGCATTGGTTACAAATAAGTTTAAAAAATTGACGAAATATGCATGTTCAATAATGGGCAGAATGGTGAACGTTATATAAGTGTATAAAGTGATCACTTCGGCCAACCAAAAGTCGTAAGCCCCGAGATGCTCAGACTTCTTCCAAAAAAAAACTATGATGTTCATCTCATATTGGATTACTTTAAATATTGACATGTCATCCGTAGGGTGAATAGTCCAATTTATGATATAATATATAATAATAAATTTCACCCACTTAAAATCATATTACAGATTAGATTTGACTTGTCAGTTGTAAAGGTGTCCTAACTTAGCAGTCAAAGTAAAATCTTAAGAAATCTATTTCAGGCTTTCTATGGTATATTCTAAATTTAATACAAATCTTTTCTACTTTCTATGAGCGGACTGTGAATATAATGGTACAGCCGAGAAATCATTTTTAATGAGAACGTTTGTAATTTCAAAAAATATATTTATATAATTTGAACATAACATGAAGTCAATATCGACACGTCATTTATCTAGTCTTAAAAGAGGGATGAGAATTTAACTTACCCTCTCTCTATAATATTCTACCCCTAAATAATGAAATTATTATCTCTCTCCCTTTCACTTTAAAGCTATGTGTGATTGTTTAGAAATTTTGAATTTCGTGGTTATCACCGCCTACGCTCGTCAGTTTCATATAAAGTAATTAATAAAATAATAAGAAAGTAAAATATGTATATATGTAATAAAATAACTAGGTACCTACCTATACATTTTATTAAGTACTTACAAATAGTACCTACATAAAACAGTTCTACCACCAGATGTCGCATGCGTCGCACAGAATTAAACAAAAGAGATCCGATAGAAAAAATATAATATTATTAACTGTCAGAATCAGATAGATATAAAAATTATTGTAAAGATTAATTGAGAATAAACTTTTATTGTCGTTTCTTTAATTACAAAGCAGCACATTGTTAATTTTATTATTAAACACCCACTTTACATATTATTTACACCCAATTTACAAAGAAAAATATTACCACGTTATATATATATATATATATATATATATATATATATATATATATATATATATATATATATATATATATATATATATATATATATATATATATATATACATATAAAAAAATATATTTATATATGCAAATATGTCTGTCGCAGTTTTCTCGCATTACAGTTTGCAGAAAATCCTTTCACAATAAACTATAGATATCATCCAAATCCCAACACAAAAATCAACTAGACTTAAATAAGGTTTCCTTTTTCTCCAGTGAAAGGCTTTTATAGCCAATATAAGGGTGTTGAGCAAAGGATCTTGTACACAAAAAACCATTCCGGCACTGTTTGTTGAATCTGGTATATTTGGTTACTGAAAGATTACTTTATTTTCAGTATGAAAATATTCTCAGCAACTCTTTCTTAGTATTTTTTTTTATATTTAACCACGTATTTTTTTATTCAAAATAGATTGATATATTAAAATTGCAATGAGCTAGCTAATAACATACTCATGATTTTTCAAACACAGTTTTAACAATTAATAATTTACTGATTTGAAATCAACTTTGTGGAATAACATGATATTTTTTTTTTAAATACATTTCCTTCTTGAGTTTGTTGATTAATTTAAAAAAAAAACTAAACTTAAAAATACAATTTCAAGACACAGTTTTTATTTTGAAAGTTTTTTTTGATATTTTAAAACTGAAATAAAAATATCTTAAATTAAAAAAAAAACTAGTCTTGTTTTGACTGTGTTTAAATATTTGTTCACAAATCTGGATTATCTCCACTTGGTAGTTAATTTTTTTTGATATCCCAACATATGTGAAGAAGAATATGGAAGTGTGGGCATTTACATTGCTTGTCACGCGATTGATCAATATATCTCAGAGTTCCAAAAAATTTAAGAAGTATGGTTGTCAATCATGGGTACAATCGGTGAATGTTACACGTGTGTAAAATAATCACGTAACCAAGCCTATGACTCTTCATAAGCCCTGTAAATGCCCAGACTTCCAAATTCTTAGTCATCTATGTTGTGTTGTCGAAAAACGTAGTCCTCTTTCTATTGATTGACTCAAAAAAGAGGTCTTACATGAGTTTTATATATATATATATATATATATATATATATATATATATATATATATATATATATATATATATATATATATATATATATATATATATATATATATATATATATATATATATATATATATATATATATATATATATATATATATAAATATATGTTATATATATATATATATATATATATATATATATATATATATATATATATATATATATATATATATATATATATATATATATATATATATATATATATATATATATATATATATATATATATATATATATATATATATATATATATATATATATATATATATATATACATTTTTTTTTGTATGCAACAATAGCGATATGTTGCTCAATAAAATACAAGAAAGAACCAGAATATATCGTTTACAAACAATTTCTCGGTCGGTGGTGATAGAGCCCCACAAACAGCAGGTAGCTACGTTGATTCGCAGATACGAACCCCCCGCTTCCGGCGCCCGGACGGGACCGCCTCCCGCAAATTGAAATGGCGTAGCGAAGTACGCCTCCCTCACACTAGCGCCGCGACGCGACACGACGCTCGACACGCCATTGTCCGCGTGACGTAGCTCGAGGGGGCTTAAGCTTATAAGCAGCACATCAGAAATCCTTCTCCTAATATTCGCACACTCAACATTCTCCGATATAAACAATATCTTACATGGATGTTTTATATTTGAACATGATGTTTTACACACCGCATTGTGTGTACATATTTTAACTATACCCGTGTATTGTTTTTTTTTTACTCATCGGGAATATTATATACGTATATCGCTCACTCCTTTCAACAACGTCATATATCAAAAATCGTCAATTTTCAGTTGTGCGTGTTTTTGGAATGCCCAGAAAATGTATTTTATCCCAGTAAAAGTGGCATATTTTTAACTTGATATTTACCCGCTACAAGGCAAAAAGTGTTGTTTTACATTTTGAAGAAAAGGTATTGTTTAATTGTTTTTTAAGTATACTAAATATTTTTCAAATGGAGAAAAAATATTAAGGTTTTACTTTAAAAGATCTGTTGCACATTAAAAAGTTCAATAAGTGGCTTGATATTTGTTTTTAATACATTTTATTATATTTTTTAACTTTAAAAACGATCTTCTGATAAATCAAGTTTTTTGATATGTGAGGTTATTGAAAGGAGTTGTGTTTACGTCTTTTAAACCTTAGTCCGAACATGAGAAATGAAAATTACTCATCGGGAATGTTATGTACATATATGTGACTTTTGTATGTAACATGTTTTTAAATAAATAACATATATTTATCTATCAATTATATATTATAGTTATTAAGTATTATAAGTCCCGTAAACGCTCAGATATGTTCAATGTATGTTGAGATGTCAAAAAAATATGAAAAATAACTCCTATAGGAGATAATCCAGATTAGTGAGAAAATTCAATGTTAAGTGTGTCCAAGTACACAATCAAAATGTTGTAATTGTTTTATAAGTGTCAGAATGAAAAATAATTATGTTTACTTTAAACTCCCAGGAATCGAACAAAACACGTGTATTTCACTTATCACGTGTATTACAAATATCTATATCTTAACATGACGGAGAAAAAGAAAGAAAAAAATTCAAATTCTTTTGAATTTATATGTATACAATATTACGCATATGAGCAAGAGCATCATACTTTGCATACATAAGCATATCACATCCTGTATTACACGAGAACCCGTCTATAAAATATACCTCGAATTGGAGGAAAATTTGGAGGGAAAATTCGCAGGGAAATTATTTGCCACGCCTCCAATTCGGCGTATTGAAATCTCATTTATGAGTGTCTGGCAGATCAATCACAATATACCCAAATGAGTTTCGGCAACGGTAAGTACGTAGTGCTGAGAATATATTTACATTTCGTACACTATAAAGTCAGGCGTGAGTATAATATTGTACACCGGAGGGCAATTTCCAATACGACTCGCGATATATTATGTAATTAGACCCGCATGATTCGGTTTGATTAGCTGAATTTATAAACGCAATAATAACGATTCGGCGACATCTGCAAGTTAATTTATTTGATACATATAACAACAGCACGAAAAATGTTTACGTACAAGTAAAAAGCGTCTGGTGACACAAATTTTTAAGCATTTGAAAAAAAAATAATTACGATTTTACATTAATTAATTAATTAGCATTTTCAGTGTGTCCAAATATTTGTATATATGAAAATGGAAACGTTGTAAAAAAGTAAGTGGTAAAATTTTTTAACTACATTAAATTTAAAATCATGTTTTTGTGTCTACCAGCATGAATATGTATGTATCTTTATAAACGTATATTTATATATACATATATATATATATATATATATATATATATATATATATATATATATATATATATATATATATATATATATATATATATATATATATATATATATATATATATATATATATATATATATATATATATATATATATATATATATATATATATATATATATATATATATATATATATATATATATATATATATATATATATATATATATATATATATATATATATATATATATATATATATATATATATATATATATATATATATATATATATATATATATATATATATATATATATATATATATATATATATATATATATATAATTAAAACAATTATTATTTTGGAGTTAATTAATACATTACGAGTTTATGCAAACGTAATAATGCGAAAAATTTATTATTTCCGTATACATGAACTTCATAATAAGAAGCAACTTATGGGGTAAGGCCCATGGCCAACAATGGTACTAAGCTTTGAACTTTCACCGCAAAACCGGAAATGGCTTAAAGCTCAAATAATTGTAGCAATTTCTAATCTGTTCCGGGAACTTTTTGTTCCGGGAACTTTTGGAGAAGTTCTGCCGACAGAATAGACGGGGAGAGTTGCATTCATCGGCAGTTTATGTGAGGTTTCATTTTCCTGAAATTAATTATATAATAGTGGTAAAATTCGACCAATTGACTGTCTACGTTTATACTATACATGCAGTGTGGTATAATTTTCTAATATTTCAACTCAAATTATAATATTGCTCTTGAAATATACCCTTATGTATATAATATATTGCTTACTTATTTTTATATGTACGAATTTTCGTTAATGTGTACTACTTTAATTCATATTCCAAACATTTTTTCATTTATGAAAAAGTGGTAATCTATAATTTATAAATTGAAAAATAAAGATAACGACTAGAAAAATAAGTTTTTGCGGTTGAAAATAATTGTTATTAATATTAGAATTATTCACTTCACTAATTAAATTTTAGTTAAGAGATGACGTCGTCACTATAAATACTGACTTAAGCAAAATTATTTAATAATTTATATTTGAAGCACTTACTTTGTGATTTTCCATTTTATAATAAAAGATTTCAAAACGAAGTCAAATTTTATCTTTAGTTATTTTTGTATAAAACCATAAAAAAAATAATAGAAATGGAACATTTATTTTACATTATGTCATCTCAGCATAGATAAAGAAGAATATGGAAGTCTGCATATTTACAGGGATTATGACCTATCAATAGTTGGTTAACTTGATCACTTTGTACACGTGCTAAATTGACCATTCTACCCAGGATTGACACCCACAATTAAAATAATTACTACGTTTAGAAACCTAGATGTTTGAACAAGAATGTGGACGCACTGTTGTGAATAAAACAACTGGTCGAATTTTGAGCTACATAAAAATTAAAAATCACAATTCAAGGTATCTCCACAGTAAGTTTGATAATCCATTAAGAATCAAGCATATATTTAAAAATAACAAACAAAAGAAGAGGTCTCTGCTTAGTTAAAAAGCTGATTCCAATCAACCATTAATACTACCGCAAACTCACGCACGAAGAAACATGTGAATTATAAGATATGGGTTCCAAAATTTTGAGAAATGTAGTTGTCAATCATTGATAGAATAGTGAATGTTACACATATATAAAGTGATCACTTGAACCAGCTTTTGATAGGTCATAAGCTTTGTAAAGACCCTGAATTATTTTTCTTTATCTTTGTTGCCATGTTTTTTTTTAAGGAATAACCCACAAAACGCCTATTTTAGATGCTTGTCTGCAGGTAGGATAGTAAGGATAGGGAAGGTAAATGTGAAAAACACATCACAAAAACCCAAACCAATTAAAAATAAATCTTTCTTGAATTCATTTTGCAATTGGCGGGAATCGAACCCGCAACGCCAGTTTCTCAGTCGAGCATCTACCCAACTACGCCACAGCTCCTGCCAGCTGAAATATTGTTATTCGTCAATGCTTTGGTGTTGCTTTTGATTATTTTTTTTAAATTAAACACTTGAATATACCACTTTAATGAGTTTTATTTAAATGTTGTATTTTTTACCAGAAGACGAAACCAACTGTAAGTTTTCGAAAATAGTCGTATATATATAAATAAAACTCATTAAAGTGGTATATTCAAATGTTTATATTTTTAAATAATCTACATGTCATTCCACAAAGTTAATGCCGAATCAATAAGTTATATTGCTTTTGATTAGTGAACAGAAATCAATACGTCTGGAACATCTCAGGCAATTATCAAAGATAACACGGCATTGTCATAGGGTGACTTTTTGGCAGTCGCCAGTGAAACTCATCCCTTCGCGAGTCGCCGACCGATCGCGGATTGATGCGGCCACACGTCCAATCAAAATCACGATAACCTGTGTTCGAATTAAGCTCCAATTACTTGGGCAGGGGTGTGCAAGGCGGGAGTCGGGCCCGTGCGTGTGAACATTGCTAAACGGGCCGTGCGCTAATATCCAATCACCGCAGTCCGCTGCCCCGGGCTTTGAAGCTCCTGACTAATTTAATTCTCTCTGAAAGCTCGGGAACCTAAACTAAACAGCACTGATGAAATTTTATGTAGATAGTTAAGTGTGTTTAAAAACTGGTGCTGGTGAAAATTGCGCAAATTTAAAACGAAATTAAATAAAGGTGATGGTAAAATTTTCCGACCAATATTGAAAAGCAACAGTATTCACGTAACATCCTTTGATTATTGATTTTGATCGTATATGATCAAAAAAAAAAAAATCTAGGTGTTCGTGATGATTTTTTTTACGTTTACCTTCCCAATCCTTACATTCCTTCCTACAGACAAGTCTCTAAAAGTAAAGACTTTGCGATTTATTCATTTTTTTAAATAATCAGTATCTTTGAGAGTTATTCCTTTTTTTAATCATATAAGTCAAATATGGTAGGAAATATGAGCAGAGAAAGACCTTGGAAAACTTGGCATGATCAAATAATTCATATACATGAAAAAAGGTCAATCAAGTAATCGGCGGGTGTGTATGAGGTAATGCGTGAATGTGGAAAAGGAAAAAATGTTTTCAAAGACAGATCGGTGTGGCATTACAATCTTTAAAATCGTTCAAATCTTGGTTGGTTGGAAGATATTGCTTTTTGGCAATAAGCTCGCCAATGTACTTTTTTTTCTTTTCTGTAGGCACATGAAGTTTAAATAAAAACATAAAATCCTTTTGTAAGAACATCACGTTTTTTCTGAAAATATATTTTTTATTGATATCTTAGCAGACTTCTACGTATCGCCCTTAAAGTTAACCCTGAAGGACGCAGACCCCCAAGCAGACCTCCGAAAAGACGGAAAGACAGCTGGGAGTCAACATCCCAAGAGCGACATGCGGAGGCACAAACAGATCCCTAGGATCTACAAAAAGATGAAGAAGAAGAAGATATCTTAGCCAAGATACATAATTTTAATGATTGATTCAGCAGTCGTAGAACGTGTAACATTACATTTTGATAAATAGGGGTACCCATTAACCAAGTAAAACTTAAAATAAATGGATAAAATAATAGTCTTTCCTATCTTTATTGTACTATTTGGTCTCATTTGAAATACGTAAATAAAAAATTAAATTAGGTAAATAAAAGATAAATTTTCATTAAAATACTTATTTACATAAATTGTAAAAGAAAAATGATTTTTACCACTTTGGTACTATGTATTTTATTAAAACGACTAGTTTCAGAAGCGTTTCATCTTCAGTTTCAAATATAAACTAAAGCATAAATAATTATCTGTTCTATAAATAAGATAGGGGTCAAGTTAGGGGGAGTGGGTGAGTCAAGGGGTGGAGTTGGAGAATAAAGGAACAATGGAAATTAAAAGCTATGAAATTCGAAAAAATATATTTTATTTTAAATTATTTTTAGAAATTAAGTTTTTTAGTATTTCTAAATTATCAAAGTTATTCATTATTTGGCCTTTGTTAGTTTATATTTAGACTTGAAGATGGAGCTTAGCTTGCGAAACTAGTCGTTATATTAAAATAAATATTACTCAACTGGTAAAAGAAAATTTTTTGTTAAAATTTCATCATTTCTTTTCACAAAATGAATTCCGAAACAATAAATATAATACTTATTATTTTATTAAAATTAAACACTTAAATATAAACCACTTTAATGAGTTTTATTTATATACGACTAGTTTCGAAAACATACAGATGTTCTCATCTTCTGGTGCAAAGTAAAACTCAAATTAGTTTTAATTTGTACCAGAAGATGAAAACATATGTAAGTTTTCAAAACTAGTCGTATATAAAACTCATTAAAGTAGTTTATTCAAGTGTTTAATTTTAGTAAAATAATCATATTATTCCACAAAGTTAATGCCAAATAAATAAATAATATTTATTTTTATAAGTAATTAAATTAATGTATTCTTGTCAATTATTTATAAAAAGTTATATATGTGATGGGTTACACTGGAATATTCAAGCACCTCCTGTGAACTTAATCAGGAACACAGCACAGCCTCCCAACATCCTTGTTTTATCGCAGATATAATAGAAGCTAATATCTAGAGATCCGGCCTCATTTCCCGGCGTCGAGCAATTTACTAGACGCCGCGACGCCGACGCTCTGAATCGAAAAAAAAGCCAATCAGAGGCGTCGCCGTGCACCGGAAAGGAAACGAGAGTATTCCAAATTCAAATTGCCCAAAAGCACCAATCCATGACTACGCTACCGAGTACGGCCGACGTGTTTTTGATTTAATAAAGGCTCCGAGTTAGCGAAACGAGTTTCCTTCAATCTTCAAATATTTTGATAGACGCATACCTACGTGAATTTTAAGAGCTTTGGTTTTATTTGTATCACATATATTTTGTAGGCCTCGGTAGTGTTATAGTCAGCACGTTTGACTACCGTATTGGAGGTTCCGGGTTCGATTCTCAGGGGGGGGTCAAATAAATATAAGTGATTTTTTCACTCTAATATTTTTCAATATTACCCTTGACTATACTTCCTGTAGCGGAGGGCTGATCGTCTTTTCTTCATAATAAAAAATAATAAATTTGGACTGCTTATATAACGCCATTTTCGTAAAATACTACCTCAAGGGCGCTTCATGTATGAACTGTCAATATAATACTGCGTTCATATGAATTAGTGCCCTGTACACCATTGGGTGTAGATGAGAGTTTGAAGAAGATATTAGTATGCATATTGGATATCTTAAAACTTTAAGAAAGACCCGCCCTCCTCTATGGTTGCGAATGCTAGACGATGCATAAAACCTACTTTAGGCTACTAAAAACTAAATATTCAAAACATACTAAAAATTACTGAAACATGAATGCTGTATCTCTTGGAGACAAAATAATGAGTTCACGCATTTGTGGAAGCCTCGGTGTAAGTAACAGACGCTAATAGTAAGGTTAAGGAAACGAAATTGAGATGGTATGGGCACACAGGACGTAGAAAACCTGAAGATATTGTAAACCAGGCGATTGCCATGAATCTTCCTCGAAATGCGTCTAGAGGAAAACCAAAAAAAATATGGATGCTGCAGAAAGATAACTCTATTTGAAGACATGGCTTAAGTGACGTTGTATATGATAGAAGGACCTAAAACCTGAGAACGAGGAGACCTTACCCCAATCGACTTCAAAGACAATAAGTTGGGATGGAGCCAAGAAGAAGATAAAATAAACTTAAATAAAGACTTCTTCTGACTTAATTTATTATCTTAGAGTCTGCAAACTGCCTCTTGACTCATCTCTTGGCTACTAGCTTATTTGCATCGTTCCAACTGAAGTTCAGTTCATAAGCAGTGGTAATCTGATACCTTGTAAAAGAAGCAAACTTGATTAAGGCTTTCAAGACGCAATCAAAGCACATGGTTTCACCTAATAAATCGCCTGTCTTTGAATACTTGTGACCATGAGTTGTTGTACCCTACGCCGTATTTTCTCATTCCTTACAAAGTCAAACTATTTTAATATATTTATTCTTAAAGATGAGTAAATGGCTGCCCTAAATCCTTGTGAGGTACCATGCTTACAGTAGTATAAGAGAATATGAGCAAATTACCTCATTATTTAACCTTAAATAATATTTTACGTGATTTCTATATTAAATTAGATTATCTACATATACCGTACGTGGGTGAGGCAAATTTAGTATATGTAACATATTACATAAATATTTTTAATATCGTCACCTGTATAAAATGACTGAGGATAAGTTTCCTCAAAACCTTACCTTAAAAATCTCTATTTTTTTTAACTAAGCCATGTTGATTAAATAAAAAAAATAAGTTAATTTAAGTAAAAGACTAGTTATCAGCAATTATTTACAATAAATGACTTTCAACATAAGGTCTTCATTGAAACAAACGTTTTTCCCAGATGTGGAATTCGTTTCCATTCCGAAAATATATAAAAACGTACCAAAAATATGACTTTAAAAAAACGATAGTAGAAATATGCAAATCTGAACCATGTTCAAAATTCCAAGGAAATGTCATCTCAAAGGATTTGTGATTTTAATGAGCTCGGTTACGGAAGCATGAGATATTTAATTTAAAGTAAAGCAAGTGTGATTATGACTAAGGGTGTGAAATTTTGTACATTTCCTCCCCTCTCAGAATTTAATTTAAATCATATAGTACATGGATGCAAAGTAATAAAAAATTAGTCACAATAATGGAACATTTTATTATTTTCACAATCAATAATTAAAATGTGTGTTTATATGTGTATATATATATATATATATATATATATATATATATATATATATATATATATATATATATATATATATATATATATATATATATATATATATATATATATATATATATATATATATATATATATATATATATATATATATATATATATATATATATATATATATATATATAATATATATATATATATATATATATATATAAATATATATATATATATATATATATATATATATATATATATATATATATATAAATATATATATATATATATATATATATATATATATATATATATATATATATATATAACATTCCTTCTCTTGTTTGTAAGTCGACAGAAAAACTTTTTATTTTAGTAAAATATTTCATTTACGATAATGACGTCAGGTAATTGTTAATGTAATATTCTTGCTCGAGGGTACTATGAAAATGGTTTCAATGTAAACACTTCGTTACAGAAATTCTTTAGATTTAAACTCAGAAAATATTATGTCAAATTCAGAAGTCGTATTCTTATATGGTACATGTACTAAACAAAATACACAGTATTTTACTGAAACAAATAATAAACAACGGTTTCTTTCTTTACCAAATATAATCAGGCAAGGATGTGGAGTAAATTTCATTATTATTTCAGGACTTTTTGCTGCTTTTTTTCAGTCAGAATCTGTTTTCATAAGCCGTACTTTCGGTTTATTACGTATAAAACAATCTTGAATTAAGTAAATAAAATAAAAAAGACACATATGAAGAAAAAAATTAACTTCTCATCCATTGTTCACTTTGTGTAATACTATTTACTCGTAATTATTTTGATTTAGTCTACGATAGCAATATCACAAATTAGTATAAAAACATCTTCATCTATGTTGAGATGTCAAAATTTAAAAATAACTTCTAAGTGTAGAAAATCTAGATCTGTGAACAAGTATTTAGAACTCAAAATGTTAGTAAAAATAACTATTTAAACTATAAGCTACGTAAAAACTTTATATAAATTATGTTTTCAGGCTTTTGCCAGTACGTGAAAATAATCCGAGGTCGGATCTTTCATACAAATAAAGGGGTCTTTCCTCAATCCACCATAGATGGCTGTTGTGAAGTCAAATGTACAGTACATATGAGTTCACAACAGCCATCTATGTTGGAGTGGGAAAACTTTTATTCAGAAGAGACCATTTTATTTGGATGGATGCAAGATCCAATCCGATTTCCTTGGATGTATACAAAAAAATGAGTAGTGTGGTCAATCATGGGCCTTGAATATCTTACGTGTGTAAAGTGATCATTTAACCGACCCATGACAGGTCATAAGCCCTGTGAATACCCAGACTTTTATATTCTCCTTCATCTATATTGAGATGTCAAAATGTAAAAATAGCTCCTAAGCAGAGAAAATCCAGATTTGTGAACATGTACTTTGACACACTCAAAATTTTGTTAAAATATATATAATATATACATTTTGAGTTTGTCTGAATACGTGTTCACAAATCTGAATCATCTCTAATTCAAATTTATTTTTTGACATCAATAAAAATAAAGAAAAATATGGAAGTCTGGGCATTTAAACATTTACCACCATAGATGGCTATTGTGAACTCGCGCATACTGTCTTACGAGTTTGATCAATATATGTAGAAGTTTTGAAAATTTGAGTAGTGTTGTTGTCAATCATGGGTAGAAGGGGTGAATGTTGTTACACTTAAAGTGATCACTTAACCAACCCTATGGCGGTCGTAAGCCTTGTAAATGCCCAGACTTACATATTCATCTTCATCTACGTTGAGATGTAAAAAAAAATTTAAGTACTCTAATTTCAAAAATACAGCATTTACTTTGCTGTAATATATGTTGAAATTATGAAAGAAAATACTCGTTTTTTTCACCACTTGAGTTTATTTTATTATGACGACTAGTTTCGGAGGCTAAGCTTCCATCTTCAGGTTTAAATGTAAACTGTACATCAACTGTCTAGTTTACATAAAAACCCAAAGATGAAGAAGCTTAGTTTCCAAAACTAGTCGTCAAATAAACTCAAGTGGTAAAAAATCAAGTATTTTCTTTAATAATTTGAGTTTTGTTTGTTTTCAACTCCATTTAATTTTCATTTAATACTTTTTCATTTCATTATATCAAAATGTCTAGCTTTTATTTATTTATTTAACCCTCTAGCAGGCAAGCATATTTATTATGACGTAAAAACAACTGAATTCCAACACTCATTTATTATTTAAGCGAACGTACTGAATGTACTGAACGTACCGAACGTACTGAATATCAATATCACTTTACCTCCTTAAGGGCGCTTGTGCACTACAGGAATTTTACCGTCCGGCAGTCAGGTTAGCATGATAAAACGGATGATTAGCTTGGATTGGTTGGCCGTTCTTCGATCGGTGCGTGATCATTGTGCGCGTAAATTTGATCACGCTAAAACTGAATTGCCGGACGGTAAAATTCCGTGTAGTGCACAAACGCTCTATGTCTGGACAATGCCAATGACAAAATATTTATTTTCTATATAAAATTTGGAATCACAGAATGAAATGTCTTCGACATGAGTGCCAATATCTGTGCTATAAATCGCACAGGTTTGTGCTCAAAATATCGTTAATTAAATTTCTGTTTTAATTTTTTATCTCACTTGAAAATCAATTCATTTTTATTTGAAAATTAAATATATATATTTATTGATTATGAATTATTTAATAAATTGATTCGACTGGATACTGAGTTCATAAATATTTTCAAACATCAGTAAATAATGTAAGCACAACTTTTTCTTAAAATTTATCGTAACACGTGTTTCGATAATATTCATCCATATTACTTGGGCAAAAAATTATTTAAGATTTAAAATAAAATAAAATAAATGTATTTTACGTTTGATTCAAAATTAAATTATTTTTATTCCATGTTACATGATGTTATAGATCCTTTTTTTTATTTATTCAACATTAACTTTTTTTTACATCTCAATAGAAATGAAGAAGAACATGGATTTCTGGGTATTTACGGGGCTTATGACCGTCATAGGCTGGTTTAAACGATCACTTTATACACGTGTAACATTCACTAATTCATGATCGACAATCAATCAATCAATATATATATATATATATATATATATATATATATATATATATATATATATATATATATATATATATATATATATATATATATATATATATATATATATATATATATATATATATATATATATATATATATATGTATATATACATATATATATATATATATATATACATATATATATATATATATATATATATATATATATATATATACATATATATATATATATATATATATATATATATATATATATATTTATATGTATAACATATATATATATATATATATATATATATATATATATATATATATACATATATATATATATATATATATATATATATATATATATATATATATATATAAAGTTCAATTTCAAAACATAGTGCTTGAATCATAAAAAATTCACTAAAGACATCTATCTATTCGACAAGAATTTGGATACTCTTTAAATGTTGTGAATATTATCTAAGCATTCCGTTGATACTGTATAATGTAATATAAAATCGAAGTTTTGATGATGGTTATTTATGGAAAGTTCAAATAAACAAGTAGTCTTCATTGAATTTCTTAGAAAAATGGCCAAGCATCCTGCGCTGTACTTGAAACATTTTTATTGTTTTATTCCAAAAATCCGGCAATACAAAAACGAACATTCGTTCTTATTCAATTAAGGGAGTTTTAATTGCGGCAGGAAATGTTGCTCTTTCATTTTATTTCGGCGGAACTATTTTTGTAGCTCACTATAAAGGGAAATTTTCATAAAAACCCAAGGCGAATAGATGTTTACCACTCTCCTTTGATTTAGCGGTTTGGGGGTGAAGGCACTTAAATTCATTACACAAACCCGGGCACTGAAACGACCGAAATATAAAAGTCTACTCTCGAAAAAGTATAACAATATTAATTTTATTGCGTTTTAATTTAGACTGGGAGTACTTCATTAAAAAAAGGAATGTTTTCGGAGAAAATCCAATTTATTTGGAAAAACCGTCTGAATATTTAATTGTAATATTTACTTCTACTAATCTACTATCCGCCTCCGTAGTGTATTAGTCAGCACGCTCGGCTACTGTACTGGAGGTCCCGGGTTTGATTCTTAGGATTGTCAAATAAATATATGAGATTTTTCCAGTCTAATATTTATTCAATATTACCCTGAACTGGTACCTGAAGCGGAGGGCTGATCACCTTTCCTTCATGTGTTAACGATCGATATAACACTGTATTTATATGATACAGTGCCCTATACACCATCGAGTGTGGATGATGATCACTCTAATACTTCCATCACGACTTTTCTCTGCATGGGTAGGCAGAGAATTGAACGTCACAGTAGTTTGTCGTGACATATGTACACTCCTAGATTTATTCACATACATACATCTAATCATAGACGTTTTACCACTAAATTTTAGTGTGGTGACTTGTTATTGTTTTACAGATTGTCTGAGATATGAGATTCGAAACACTCGTGTAAAATTAACTCCTTTTGTATCCTGCATATAAACAAGTATATTATAATGGGCTTCTTTCAACATTTTTATTTTTTTTTTATTTAGAAATTAAACAGTTACATAATTTCATTAACATTTACAAGTAACCCAAACAGGTATTTGAACCATTCCAGTTACAAAATATTACATTTGTAAGTTGTTGAAAATATCCGGAAGAGGGATGGGAGGGAGGAAAAGTGGAAAATGGAAAGATAAAAGCTCAAGTCAAGGACAAATCACATTTATATGACAATAGGGACACACCGCGATATGATACACATTTAAATACCATAAATTTGTATATTTATTTTTAAGGGAAAAGCATTGGTGGATGACTCTCAAAATGTTACTTTATTAGGTTTATAAGTTTAGACCGTGCATTGAGGAGTTTGTCACCAGTCAACAGCTCCTGTTTATATGAAAAAAAATAGTTTATAAGGATTTTATAACTATAACTATGTATAACTGATAATATAAGTGCTCCATAAGCCTCTTTTGGTGTTCTACACTGTACGCAAATGTACACACAGCTTTTAAATGATATTTACTTTGCTACCTTTTCACTCAATCAAGATTTCCTATTAAAAATAAAAAAAATCTACTTATTAAGATGCAGTGCGAGTAAAAAATATAGTTATTGTAGTAATAAATTTAAAAATAATTTTTTCGTACTTATTTCAAAATATCAAAGACGTGTTAACAGATAGTTATTTGAAATAGAATGGGGACACATATAACAATCAGCTTAAAGCAATTATTATCTGCTAGTATATTTATAATAGAAATGTGGTGCTTAGGCAAAAGCTTCAAAGCTTCACTTTTTTCTAATAAAATCATGGCTTGCTACTAATTTATAAAACGCGTATGGAATGTATTGTGTTTTTCATCATATATGTGTGTGACTAGATTTTTTTATCATATCATCAATAATTACCCCTACTCATGGCAGTTAATGTATGATTCAACAAGAGCGTGCAGTGACTGGAACAAAAAATAACACCAGCTATTTAACGGAAAACAATAAACATTCATTTCTGAGTGAAATGTATAAATTTAACGGCAATGTGAAGTGCAATTAAAGGTAAAAACAAGTACTTGAAACACGCCATTTTGACCTCGCCTCTATGTGGTGATGAATTTAGAGGTATCGATCACAGCGTAGTATAATAATCGTCAGACAGTTGTCTTCTTCTTTTTCTTTATTGTAAAGGCCTTTTGGCCTGTTTTTAAGAGGGATTAGCCTCCTGCGATGTTGATTTCCAGCTGTCTATCCAACTCTTTGGTTATCTGCCTGGAAGCCATCTGCCTTTAAATATGTTAGAGGCGTTTTTTTGAACATTTTGACATCTCAACCTAGATGAAAAAGAATATGGAAGTCTTTGTATTTACAAAGCATATGACTTGTTATGACTTATGAGTTGATCACTTTACACACGTGCAACATTCACCAATTCTACCCATGATTGACTAATATACTACTTAAAATTTTGCTTTTAAAATCTCTTAGATAGTCTATCTCGTGACACAGTACGTGTAAGTTCACAACAGCTATATTTGTTGTAATGAAGAAATCATTTTTAAATCAGATGCTTTTTTAATTTCTCATCTCATAGGCCCGCCTAAAAACATGATTTTCAATGATTTATGTAGCTTATAGTTTGAGCAATTATTTTATTTACAACATTTTGAGTGTGATGAAATACTTGTTCAATCTATTTATATATATTGTTATATCTAGGAGTCTTAAAAAAAAATTATCTCGTTATGTAAAAATAACTTCTAAGTGGATAATATCCAGGTTTGTGTACAAGAATTTGGAAACACTCAAAATGATATATTCTATTGAAGTTCAAATGTGAGTAATGACCCTTCAAGACAGAATTTTATTTTTTTTTCAAATTATAATACGAGTAAGAACGGTTCTTACACAAAAGCACTCTTTGCATTTTATACTAGTGGCTCTGAAGTCTGAAACTAAGGGATATTGTTCAAAAGTTCATCGACGGTTTCCGCAGTTTATGGTAATATCTATTAGATTTTATGACTTCGTGGAAACTTGCACCACCAACTACCGCGCCTTGAAAATAATTAAAAACCCGGGTATATTTCTTTTTACTTAACTGCGAGCCAGTGGAATATTTTTATGCCGTTTTTAATGCATGTCTTACACGATATATATTTTTATACGGTTAGTCAAACACATAGCTTTTAAGGAATTGAAATTTGGTATTGTTACTCTTTCTCAGGCAGTTGACATGCATCATGGAATTGTATGGATCTAAATCTGACGCTGACTATAAGGTAGTGAAGGATAAAATTATTCATTAACGTAATACTAAGCATGCCCATTTTAACTGTATGAATAAACTTTAATATTTTCTACCACTTTTTCGTGTAATAACTTCAAATAATTTTTAAATTATGGTTATTGTTAAATTTTTACGTCAACATTGTAATTATCATGAACATATATGTAAAACTTGAATAAAGAGTAAACAATTTAATTAAAAATTTATATATATTACCACAAAGTGATTACCGAATCAGTTGATGAAGAGATTTATGTCTCTAAATAGATAAAGTTCAAGCAAGAAGTACATTTTATTACAGGTGAATAATTTATACATTATAATAGTAACATTGTATAATAAAAAGAAATGAAATAATAACAGATTTATATTATCCACTGACACTTCGTGATGGAATTGCATTTTTAATTTATTATTAGATTAAAACCAATATTTTTAGCTTTTCCACTTTTTTATTTGACCAGCGACCGGGTTTCGTCGTTACCGACATCATCAGACTGGTGACGTTACCGACATCACCAGTCTGATGATGTCGGTAACGACGAAACCCGGTCGCTGGTCAAATAAAAAAGTGGAAAAGCTAAAAATATTGGTTTTAATCTAATAATAAATTAGAAATAATAACATATTTTTTGTAAAATAATGGAGGCATATTATACGTGCATAACTTCCCGTTGAGAATGTCAAAGAAACTTTTTTATATTTTAATCTCCATCCACAGATATATGATTTAAACATAGACGGATTGTTATTGCTGTTTCCTCAATAATGTTAAAAAATCATTTTTGCTGTAATATATAAACTGAACTTTTCTTTATTTAACACTCGCAATATTATAATTATACGGAAATGATATAAATATGTGTTTTCTAGTCAATTATTCAGTTAATATTTTTGTATATTAAAAGCATTGTAAACATTTTGACATAGTAATTTAACACTCTCCTTATCATTCATCTTTAACTTTGTGTAAACCACTTTAAAAACATATTTTAATTGGTGTTACACAAAGTGGACGATGAATGATAAGGAGAGTGTTAAGTTATTTATTTAGTTGTTTCACTGTTCAAATTAAGGATATTTTTCAGTATCATAGTCAACATTTACATTTTTTTCTAAAATGTTATTCTGCAAGTAATTTTATTATGCCGAGAAAAACTAATATGCCTTCGCATTTATAATAAGAATTTTCAAAATTTACATACGAACACCTACGTTAGTAATAAATGCCAGAAAATAATAGTACGCAGTCGTTACATTCCATGAAAACTTTTTTCCTCTTTAACTTCTGTTAGTAAATTAAACTTTATAATTCAGACTCTGCTATAAACTACAGTAACAGGTATGAACTTTTAATATGGTGTGAGTTAATGAGTGAAAACCGTAATAGATTTTTTGTGTCGTATTGTATAGTGTGTTTTACAGCCAATTTCATGTTTTGATATAAAAAGGCGTTTCATAAATAACAAAAATATTTTACTTTTACCTCAAACACTTATTTCTTTTAAAAAATCCAATAATAATATATTTTCCTTAATAACCATAAAACATGCACTTTTTAAATAGAATGCAGCATTTGTCGCGAGATTGGTGGGATTAGTATAAATGTTTTTATACTAAATTGAAATTCATTTTACCTTTTCATTCTTTCGAATAAGGGTATAAAAATAAGTTATACGTTACAATAATTAAAGAAAACACTTCGTTTTTTACCACTTGAGTTTTATTATAGACTACATGTTTCAGAAGTTAAACTTCCATCATTCAGGTCTGTATTATATTATATTATATCAGTTATTATACAGACCTGAATGATGGAAGTTTAACTTCTGAAACATGTAGTCTATAATAAAACTCAAGTGGTAAAAAACGAAGTGTTTTCTTTAATTATTGTAACATGTCTTACCACAAAGTTAATACCGAAACAATAAATAAAGTAATACGTTAGTTAAAAACTTAATTATTTTGTTACTTAATGCTTTTTGTTTTTTCTTTGATTTTAAAATTACTTAACAAATATTTAACATTCATTGAACACCAGCTGTACCCAGTCATACATTGCTGTGGCTCAGTCTAATTAAATGGAAAGACGCGAAAGCGCACATTACTAATATGTTTCATTGCACAAAGCTTGTGAAGCTATTAAAATTTTAAAGATTTATGAAATAACGCAAACGAACATTGAGCAATGTAGAATATGGCGTATTTTTCTATTACATTGAACAGATGGCGCCGCCATTGTGGAATACCTGCTTTAAAATAACATATTTTTTCCATTAAAAGATTAAAATACCTATCATAGTCATACCAATATAATTTAAAAAAACACGATTGATTCGAGTGCAACGTTGTATCAACATTTCAAAGAAATTAGCCAATCATTGAATAAATGAAGATTTAAATTTAAAGCAAATATTTGAATTTTAATTCATGTAGATAAAAAAACGTAGAAATGCATTTACTTTAATGAAATTATAGTCATTTGATTTTTTTTTAAATAACCAGAATTACAAAAACTCATACTACAAAAGAAAATTGCTATTTACTTCATTTTCTTAACGCAATAAACGTAACTTATGAACTGCAATATGTGTGCGTTAAACCGTTTTCAGTAAATGGTGTATTAGAGCTTTGCAAGGCACAAGGCACCGAAGTTATGTGATATTTCATGCAACATAATAAAGTCTGTTCATTAAAAATGCACATTACAGACCTCGTAATCTTTGTATCGTGTTAGGCGGTAATTGCAGCGAGCGGGGAGCGCAGCCTTTGTTCAAATTGACGAGGGCATGTTTATGAACTAAGTTCAAAATCATTTTTGTTACTTTGAACATACAGCATATTTCTCGATGACAAAAACCGGTAAGGCTTCTCTGCGATGCACAATGGAGGTTTAATAAGGTCTTACACTCTGAAAAGTCGCAAAGCATGAACTTTTCACAAGTAATTTATTTATCTATTTATTTAAACATTTTACATACATTAGTCGCAAATATGACGTGTAGTTTTCATTACTTATTTAAAGACATGAGATTAAAGTTAATAAGACTGAAAAAAAACATAGAAATGATGACAAAGATAAAAACAAATAAGAAAACACAGAGAAAATTTTAAAATATAAGACAATAAAAGGTACAGTAAATAGGAATATAAAACAACATAAACTAAGAAGCATGTTTAGAGAAAAAAATTAGAAAATATACTAATCACTAACAGAAATAATATTCCATAAAACGTTTTTTCAGTACATTCATTTGGGATATCTGACTGGGTTCTATTTTATATATAATATTTCAGGTAGCTGGTTAATTTGCGTATAGGCTATAAAGCTATAATATACTGAAAGGACTTTAAAACAAACATTGTTACGTTTATCTCATTGTTATACATTGTACTCGTGTATAACAATGAATTTTATTTCATTATAAACATACATTACATTTTAAAATATTTATTTATAAAATTATATGAAAAAAAATTGTTTATTACATGCAATTAAAAAAGTCATGGCCAATTGATGCGATCTATTTCAGATCTATCAACTTTACTTATACAAATTAGCTCTTTTTTATTTAATTTTTATATTTAATGACTTAATGGATAATGGAAGCAGGTTATACAAGTTTGTTGAATAATAATTTAACTTTTTTTGGCCAAATAAGGAATGCGCTAAGAGATATTTGATGCGTTTCTTTGTTTTAAATTTTGCAAATGAATTGAGATTTCCAGATAAAATTCGAGTGATTAGAAAAAATTGATTTTGTCTTCCTCCATAGTGTAGAGATTTGCACATTTGGCTACCATGCTGGAGATCCCTTTAGATTTTAAAGAGATTTAAAATAAATAACTAAATAACTAACTAACTAACTAACTATCACGCCGCTTCCCCGCGCCTTCATGCATTTCCTGGCTTGACCGCTTTCAAGTATTTGACATACCTGATTGTGCCAGGTTTTCCTCGGTCTTCCTCTGCTTCTTTTTCCAACTACATACGCCTCATAAATTTGACTCCTAACCTGACCTCTTCAATAATTCAAAATAAATAAATAACTATTTTTTCATTCCAATATTGATAAAATATATAACCCTGCCACCTGAAATCCAAAACTTATCACCTAACCGTCATATAATAAATTATCAAATAAATATTGCATCTGCAAATGTAGTTTTTTTTACTTCAATATTTATTACAGTCCTAGTTATTGCATTTAAATATTTATTCCAGACAGTAGTATTTTTTTCACCTTAATATTTACTTTGGTCAGTAATTATCTGTAGTTTTTTCACTTAAACATTTATTTTAGTAAGTAGTAGTAATTTTTACGCTTGAATATTTATTTTAGTCAAAATTATTTGTTTATTTACTAAAAATATGTATTTACTTTATATTACCGTAGATGGTACCTAAATCACAGAGCTCATCAGCTCTCCCTCATGAATTTAATTACCTAAATAACAGTGCTTTTATACGATGCATTGATTTATGCTACATTTAGT
Organism: Brachycentrus maculatus; assembly: GCF_059751285.1. Taxonomy (NCBI): domain Eukaryota; kingdom Metazoa; phylum Arthropoda; class Insecta; order Trichoptera; family Brachycentridae; genus Brachycentrus; species Brachycentrus maculatus. The sequence goes on along the minus strand of NW_028281659.1, from coordinate 95,386 downwards.
AGGGATAAGGGTTAGAAGAAGAAGAAGAGGACAATAAGTACCTAACTTGTAAGTCATTAAAATCCTTCTTTGCGCTAAACAATAATAAAAAATCTTAGCTGAGTGCTTAAAAACCAGACTCTGGTAGCTTGCACTAAAACCCTTCATAGACCGTCTAAAATTATGCACATTTATGTAAAATAACGTATAAATTCAAACGCGACCGCCAGAAGTAAATTGTCATTTGGCGTCTAATAGAAATGTTTAACGCTATACCTCACTCACTACTACATAATTACTTTTAATGAAAATGGCTACAATATATTGAATATAGACCGGATATATCGCATGACAGACCGGAATGGCGAATGAGGTATCATTTGTTGCCGCAAACCAATCCACATGAT